>NC_052075.1:47420208-47523164 GCF_015852505.1 Tachyglossus aculeatus | reverse complement strand
CCGGTTCCCAATCTAACACGCTCTCAGTCTTAAGGTGCTGGTGAAAAGGAAAAACTTAATACGCGGACGACTTCCCAGACTGAGCCCCCTCCTTCCTCTCCCCCTCACCCCCCCCCCATCTTACCTCCTTCCCTTCCCCACAGCACCTGTATATATGTCTATATGTTTGTACATACTTATTACTCTATTCATTTATTTATTTTACTTGTACATATCTGCTCTATTAATTTTATTTTGTTGGTATGTTTGGTTTTGTTCTCTGTCTCCCCCTTTTAGACTGTGAGCCCACTGTTGAGTAGGGACTGTCTCTATATGTTGCCAATTTGTACTTCCCAAGCGCTTAGTACAGTGCTCTGCACATAGTAAGCGCTCAATAAATACGATTGATGATGATGATGATGATGATCTATTCTATTTATTTTATTTTGTTAATATGTTTGGTTTTGTTCTCTGTCTCCCCCTTCTAGACTGTGAGCCCACTGTTGGGTAGGGACCGTCCCTAGATGTTGCCAACTTGGACTTCCCAAGCGCTTAGTACAGTGCTCTGCACACAGTAAGCGCTCAATAAATACGATTGATTGATTGGTAACAAATTCCATATGCTTATAATAATACCAATGGCATTTATTAAGCGCTTACTATGTGCCAAAGCACCATTCTAAGCGCTGGGGAGGAAATAAGGTGATCAGGTTGTCCCATGTGGGGCTCACAATCTCCATTTTACAGATGAGGTAACTGAGGCACAGAGAAGCTAAGTGACTCGCCCAGAGTCACACAGCTGACAAGTGTCACCTCCTGCATGAATACGTGTTTCTTTTATTGAACCTCCCACCCTGAGGTTTCGATGGACAAACCTCCACGTCCTGTTGGCCGGAGAACTGGTCAACAACAATTCCATTTTTGTTCTGTTCTCAGCTTTCATGGTTTAAACAGACTTCAACCATGCCCCCCTCCGCTTCTGTCTTTCCAGACTGAAAAGCCCAATGACGGTAACAGTAATAATAATAATCCTATGACTAATAATAGTAATAATGAGCCCGTTGTCGGGTCAGGACCGTCTCTATATGTTGCCAACTTGTACTTCCCAAGTGCTTAGTACAGTGCTCAATAAATACGATTGAATGAATAATAATAACTTAATGACAGTACTAATAATAATAATCCTATGAAGCAGCGTGGCTCAGTGGAAAGAGCCCGGGCTTTGGAGTCAGAGGTCATGGGTTAAAATCTCAGCTCTGCCACTTGTCAGCTGTGTGACTTTGGGCAAGTCACTTGACTTCTCTGGGCCTCAGTTACCTCGTCTGTGAAATGGGGATTAAGACTGTGAGCCCCCCTGAGGGACAACCACCTCCCCAGTGCTTAGAACGGTGCTTTGTACATAGTAAGTGCTTAATAAATGCTATCATTATTATTATTATTATTATTATTATTATTATTATCTCGGAGCTAAAAGGCAGAAAGATCCTCAGACACTGTTAGAACTCCCTTAGAAATTTCTAGCCCTCTCCCTTTCAGGACCCCTGATGAGCAGAGCTGTCCCAGAGAGCCAGCGGACATATTCATCGCTGATGATTCAGAATAGGGCTACATGGCTTTGGGGAAAATTGAATCGGTGTCAGCCAAGTAGTAGTAATAGAAACAAAAGAAAATCAAATCAAAGAATGAACAGAATTCAAATCACCACCAACAAGACTGACTGTCAAGCGCTTAGTACAGTGCTCTGCACATAGTAAGCGCTCAATAAATACGATTGATGATGATGAAACCTTGCCCAAACTCCCATCGGAAATGACTCACTTGGGAAGACCATGGGATTGGGAGTCAGAATGACCTGGGTTCTAATCTGTCTGCAGTGTGTCCTTGGGCAAATAATTTCACTTCTCTGTGCCTCAGTTATCCCCTCTGAAATACAACTGAATGAATGAATGAATGAAAAAAGGGGATCAAGACTGTGAGCCCCATGTGGGACAACCTGATTACCTTCTAACTACCCCAGCGCTTAGAATGGTGCTTGGCACGTAGTAAGCACTTAATACCATCATTATTATTATTATTATTATTATTACTATCATGAGCCTGATGTGGGACAGGAAGTGTGTCCAACCTGATTAATTTGTATCTACCCCAGCATTCAGTACAGTGCCTGGCACATAGTAAATGCATAACTAGTACCATTAAAGAAAAAAGAAAAAAAAAACTCACCTGGAAAAGATGCATAAGTGTCCAACTGCTTAACCCCTTCCTCCAACAGACTGAGAGAGAGCTCCAACATTGGTGATTCATTTAGAAGATGATACATCAGATTGAATCCAGGTGGCTTGTAGGCTATGATTTCTTCTCCTAAAAATCAGACAAGGCATCAGCAGGGTTTGACTATCTTTTCCAGGCAGGAGAACAAATCAACAAGGTAATGAAGAGCATAATCCCCGGCTCCCCCCACCAAAAAAAACCCAACCATTAAATGTTCAAGATCAACAATCTCTTCATCAGGGAAACCAACTGTCAGCAGGACAAAATGCGACATTAGTTCAGCTTATTCCATTCCATAGTCCAGGCTACAATTATTCTACTATAACAATAATTATTCTAATTATTGAATGGAGCCCCGGAAGCTGGAATGTAGAAGACTGTGTGGACGTTTATTTGCGTGTATACACACACCCCGCATAACACTCTAAGACAAATCCCCCTTGGAAAATGGTCATTTGCAAAGCTGAGCCAGTACAAAAGGACCTAATTTGGGGGGTCTTTGTTGTTCACTCAAAGCTTAATTTTTTTTTTTACCGTGCCCTGGGGCAGTGGGGTGACACCAAAAAGGCCAAAATGCTAATGTCTATTCAACAGCAGCTAAAAAATAGCCTAATTTGAAAGAAAGAGAACATAAATACCTTGCAATTCCACAAACTGATCAACAAAATCTTCAAGTTGAGGTTCATAGTCTCTCAGCAGCTTATAAAACACCTCCAGAACCACCTCTGCAACTTCCCACTAGAGAAAAAATCACACACACACACAAAAAAAACCCACAAAAAAAAAAAAACATTATGAACTGGGACCAATAGTTTTCCAACTCGCATTCTGGTGCTAAGCTTTTGAGGTATTTCAAAAAGCAAAAATACTTTTCGTGAGCACTCGGATCCACTTTTGTACTGCTACAGTCTTTTCCCAAGTCAGCCGTGAAGAGAGCCACTGACCACAAAAAACAAATACGTAGGCCAAGAATTATAAAAACACAAAAGAAATAGTGATTTCTTATCTTCGGGCTCTTATAAAAATGCTCCAGACGCATTTTGTGCTTATTGACAAGGCTGCTCCCGAGCATTTGCTTCCACTCCTAAAAGGTTTTGAGGAGAAAAACAGGACTATTTCAAGGATGATGAGCTAGTAGCCCACTCCATGTAGGAGTGATGCTGACTTCAGTCGGAACTCTTGGGAGGCTACTGAAACTGAAGAATAACTCAAAGGTTACCGCAAATGCATCCAACTCCCAATAGGAAACCACATTCCACACTTCAAGACCTCTCGCTTCACTGCGGACGGAACAAGGCGAAGCAAGAATGAGCTGAAAACGGACGGTTTTACGTGTGGTATAAAAAAAAACTTCCCGGCACTGGGGGGAATGGAGCAGGATCCTAAGGGAGACTGCTTTGGCTTCATCTAGGGCCTTTAAAGATAGGGACTGTCTCTATATGTTGCCAACTTGTACTTCCCAAGCGCTTAGTACGGTGCTCTGCACACAGTAAGCGCTCAATACAATTGATGGTGATAAGGAGTTTCTTTTGGCTGGGATAGTTTCAGAGTTTTAGGATTGGGAGATGGTTTGTCAACCAAATTTTCAGCCCTGTGACTCTAGGATAGGACATGGGCCGGAAGGTATAGAACCACTATCAATCAATCCATCAATGGGATTCGAGCGCTTACTGTGTGCAAAGCACTGTACTAAATGCTAATTCCAACACAGTTGGTAGAGATGAAGTACTATGTTCCTGGCTTGAAGAAAAGAGAAGCAGCGTGGCCCAGTGGATAGAGCCTGGGAATCGGAAGAGGTTCTGGGTTCTAATCCCGGCTCTGCCCCTTGTCTTCTGTGGGACCTTGGGCAAGTCACTTAACTTCTCTAATACTAACCTTCTCACTGTACCTCCCTCTCGTCTGTCTTGCCGCCAAACTCTCCGCCACCTCCTACCTCTGGCTTGGAACGCCCTCCCTCCTCATATCAGACAGATAATTGCCGTCCCCCACTTCAAAACTACATTGAAGGCACAGCTCCTCCATGAAGCCTTCCCTGACTAAGCCCTCCTCTCCTCCCACTCCCTTCTGCGTCGCTTTTACTTGCTCCAGCATCCGCCCTCCCTCCCATCCCCACAGCACATAAGTACCTACCTCTGTATATCTATAATTTATTTAATTTATATTAATGTCTGTCTCCCCCCTAGACTGTGAACTTGTTAAGAGCAGGAATGTATCTCTTTGTTGGTATACTATACTCTCCCAAGCACTTAAGTACAGTGCTTTGCATACAGTAAGCGCTCAATAAATACGACCGAAATGAATGAATGCTCTGTGCCTCAGTTACCTCAGCTGTAAAATAGGGATGAAGACTGTGAGCCCTATGCGGAACAGGGATCGGGTCTAACCTGTATCTTACCCCAACGCTTAGTACAGTGCCTGGCACGTAATAAGTGCTTAAATAATAATAATGGTATTTGTTAAGCGCTTACTGTGTGCAAAGCACTGTTCGAAGCGCTGGGGGGATACAAGGTAATCCTGATCACCTTGTAACCTTCCCGGCGCTTAGAACAGTGCTTTGCGCGTAGTAAGTGCTTAATAAATGCTATCGTTATTATTATTTTTGCCAGCGCAGAAAGAGGGCGAGATATCAAGCGTTCCAAAGCCGCCCGCTCCCCGTGAAAGCTCACCTTTTCGGCTGCTCTCCGGTAGGCTCTGGTGCGGAATCGGAGGAACACGGAATCTCTGAGGAACTGCAAGTAGGGATCGAAGCCGGGCGGGCGCAGTCCCGCCCCCAAGTTAGAAGGAAAGGAACTCTCCACCAGGGTGCTGATAAGCTGACAGAAGGCGCGAGTCAAAGGGTACTCCTCACATCGGGACTCTATTTCGTTCAACTCCACCTAATCCGGGGGAGAAAAGAACACCGGAGCTTGACGCGGAAGAAAAATTACATTTGTTGGCTTTTACGGTATTTGTTAAACACTTACTTACAGGGCGCCGCACTAACAGAGTTAGTTGTGTTAGTCTGCCTTAACGGAGAAGCCGCGTGGCTCAGTGGAAAGGGCACAGGCTTTGGATTAAGGGGTCATGGGTTCAAATCCCGGCTCCACCGACTGTCAGCTCTGACACTTTGGGTAAGTCACTTCTTTGTGCCTCAGCTACCTCATCTGTAAAATGGGGATTGAGACTGGGAGCCCCCCGTGGGACAACCTGATCACCTTGTAACCTCCCCAGCGCTTTGAACGGCGCTTTGCACATAGTAAGCGCTTAATAAGTGCCATTATTATTATTATTATTATTACTAAGCACTGGGGTAGAAACAAGTTAATCAGCTGGGACACAGTGCCTGCCCCACATAGGGCTCACAGTCTTAATCCCCATTTTACCTAGGAGGTAACAGGCACAGAGAAGTTAAATGAGTTGCCCAAGGTCTCACAGGAGACAAGTGGCAGAGCCAGGATTAATCAATCAATCATAATGATAATAATAATGGCATTTATTAAGTGCTTACTATGTGCGAAGTACTGTTCTAAGCGCTGGGGAGGTTACAAGGTGATCAGGTTGTCCCACGGGGGGCTCGCCGTCTCAATCCCCATTTTACAGGTGAGGGAACTGAGGCCCAGCGAAGTGAAGTGACTTGCCCAAAGTCACATGGCTGACAATTGGCGGAGCTGGGATTTGAACCCATGGCCTCTTACCCAAGCCCATGCTCTTTCCACTGAGCCAGGCTGCTTCTCTAAGAAATGGGATTAGAACCCAGAAATAAAAGGACCTAACATGCCTCACGAAAAACAAAAATCAATCAATCAATCAATTGCATTTATTGAGCGCTTACTGTGTGCAGAGCACTGTACTAAGCACTTGGGAAGTCCAAGTTGGCAACATATAGAGACAGTCCCTACCCAACAGTGGGCTCACAGTCTAAAAGGGGGAGACAGAGAACAAAACCAAACATACTAACAAAATAAAATAAATAGAATAGATATGTACAAGTAAAATGAGTAAATAAGTAGAGTAATAAATATGTACAAACATATATACATATATACAGGTGCTGTGGGGAAGGGTTTAAAAGTCTTAAATATTTCTGGATTTTAGTTAAACTACTGAATAACTACAGCACTGACATTCTGTCAAGGATGACCCAAGTAATCTGCTTCCACTGTCCTCTCTCTAGGAAATATGGGAACATTCTTGCCATCCTGAAGCCCCGGTGTACGGGACTCTGTGCACAAGACATTGTGGCAGCCTTAACTCAGGCCTGAAGTGTCGGCTTCAGTTTTTGGAAACCACTTTTATCTTAATTGGAAGAGCGTGACAAAACTCGGACGACTCAGAGGGCTTAATTGAAACTGGAAAAGGACAGCAGGTTTACCGAAACAGTTAGAGGCAAAACGTGAAGTCACGTGAGAAACGGCATGGCCTAGTGGAGAGAGCCCGGGCGAGGGAATCAGGGGGCCGGGGTTCTCAGCCCAGCTCCATCACTTGCCTGCTCTGTGACCTGGGGCAAATCATTTAACCTCTCTGGGCCCCCGTTTCTAGAAGCGGACAGCGGAGATTTAATACCCGTTCTCCCTCCTGACTGAGTCTCCTCCACCTGCTCCAAATCGCCCGTCCCGCCGTCGACCCCTGGCCCACGTCCTCCCCTTAGCCCGGAATGCCCTCACTCCGCACATCATCATCATCATCATCAATCGTATTTATTGAGCGCTTACTGTGTGCAGAGCACTGTACTAAGCGCTTGGGAAGTACAAATTGGCAACATATAGAGACAGTCCCTACCCAACAGCACATCCACCAAGCTAGCTCTCTTCCTCCCTTCAAAGCCCTACTGAGAGCTCACCTCCTCAGACGGAGCCCCCTTTTTCCTCTCCTCCTCCCCATTCCCCCCGCCTCACCTCCTTCCCCTCCCCACAGCACCTGTATATATGTTTGCACAGATTTATTACTCTATTTTACTTGTACATATTTACTATGTTATTTTGTTAAGGACGTGTATATAGCTGTAATTCCATTTAATCCGATGATTTTTGACACCTGTCTACATGTTTTGTTTTGTCGTCCGTCTCCCCCTTCTAGACTGTGAGCCCGTTGTCGGGTAGGGACCGTCTCTATGTGTTGCCAACTTGGACTTCCCAAGCACTTAGTACAGTGCTCTGCACACAGTAAGCATTCAATAAATACGATGGAATGAATGAATAAATGAAAGTGGGACAGGCCTGCCTTTGGCCTGATTAGCCTATATCTACCCCAGCGCTTACAGAAGTGCTTAATGCACAGTAAGCACTTAACAAATACCATTAAAACAAAGTGCTTAATGCACAGTAAGCACTTAACAAATACCATTAAAACAAAAAATCATCTTCTAGACATAGATACGAAAGACAGGAAGACTTTACCTCGATGCCAATTGCTTGCCTCTGGCTCGGAACCCGTACGGTCTGCAATATCTTGGAAAATAAAGACAGACATATTACGAAATCGTTTTAGTTTGTCAAGAAGAGCTTTGCAGCACGACATTTAGGCATTGCTAAACTCCTGTTGTATCTAGTAGATTTTATAGTAGCATCCACTAACGCTGTCCTAAAGTTCTCCGTTCCCTAAGCCTTCGGTCTTGTCTGACCCAAGAATGTGCACAAACCCAATGTAATTATAATTCAGGGGCACCGTTAAGCCAATTCCATTCATTAAAAAGCTAAAGAGGATTCTGAAATTGTTTCAGTGCTCTCCTTTGGACAAAAATAAGATCGAAACTTCAAAGCAAAATCATTTTTCTAATTAGCACTAAGAGCCAAAGGCATGACCACTCGTGCTTGCGGAAATCAAACAGAATGAAGTCTCCTACCTAATTAGGAATAAGTCTTCCACTTGATGTTAAGAGCAGGTAAAAAGTACAAAAACCTGCATTTTGTTCACCATCAACAAACATTCCTGATGTTTCCTTATTATACTGGGATGGGAAGAGCTGATTATCTTATAGCTGCCCTGGTGCTTAGTAGTAAGCACTTAACAAATACCACAATTATCATGACTACATTTCATCTGCCTCAAATCAGGGATTGCAAAACCTCCCTCGGATGAACTGAAAAATGCGTGTAGCTTGCCGTGTCTGAAAAAACTTCTCTGCAGAATTTCCTGGGTTCGTTTTTTTTTTTCTAGCTCGCTTTCCTGAAGGTGTTTCAGTGCTCTAATTTTGATTTCACGACTATATGGCATCTGGATTCTGGCCTAAACTGGAAGCTCCTTGGAGGCAGGGAATGCGTCCGTTACAGTGAGAAGCACTACAGTTATAGTTGAGAAGCAGCGTGGCTCAATGGAAAGAGCCCGGGCTTTGGAGTCAGAGGTCATGGGTTCAAATCCCAGCTCCGCCAACTGTCAGCTGTGTGACTTTGGGCAAGTCACTTCACTTCTCTGTGCCTCAGTCACCTCATCTGTAAAATGGGGATTAAGACTGTGAGCCCCCCGTGGGACAACCTGATCACCTTGTAACCTCCCCAGCGCTTAGAACCTGTATATATGTATATATGTTTGTACATACTTATTACTCTATTTATTTATCTTACTTGTACATATCTATTCTATTTATTTTATTTTGTTAGTATGTTTGGTTTTGTCCTCTGTCTCCCCCTTCTAGACTGTGAGCCCACTGTTGGGTAGGGACTGTCTCTATGTGTTGCCAACTTGTACTTCCCAAGCGCTTAGTACAGTGCTCTGCACACAGTAAGCGCTCAATAAATACGATTGACTGATTGATTAGAACAGTGCTTTGCACATAGTAAGTGCTTAACAAATGCCATTATTATTATAGTGTGTGTTATACTCTCCCAAGCGCTTAGTACAGCATTCAGTGCACAGTAAGCACTCAATAAATACCACTGTTAGATTGACACACAGGTCATATTTGCAATAAACTGAGAAAATGATAGCAAACAGTTCATCGCCCAAAGATCTTATAGTTTACAAGGAAAAAAATACCACCTTCCCACTTTATAAAAAGAAAAAAAAAATGGTTGAACTGTTCTAAGGTTCTCCAGGAGTGAATTTTCCAGGAAAGTGGAAAAGAACATCCAGATCTTCTACTAGGTAATGCAGTGTGCCCTTTTCTCCCTATTTAGACAAGTGATCTTCTCCAAGTGAAGGACTGTCAAATGGTTCATTTTTACATACCTTGGGGCCTAGCACGTTGCCCGGGGAAACTCAGAGTTGCTGAATGATGTTTCTGCCTAATAACCACACCTAGAATCAAGGTATGCACGGCTCACTACACTCTAGGAGCGTCCAGTAAAGTGAAGTATAGGTAACCGATATCATGACAAATACAGAAACAGTGAGACTGGTTTGATGCTTTACCACGTTGAAAAAGAAAAGCAAATCTGCGAAACCACCAAGAAATGCCCCGCAGGAGCCCTCTTTCAAATGCACTTTTAACAGACAACAATTCAAAATTCTCTACCTGGGTGTATTCCAAGGACTGCCAGAGGGAAGCGGCTATTTCAGGAGATTTTCCAAAGGCGGTAAGCGTCTTCAACAGCTCGGCTTTCAAAACGGGAGGGATGCTACACTGCAGGAGGCCCAGAATTACAACCACCGGCGTCCACTGAGGGTGCTCGCAGAGAGCCAAACGAGCATTTTCACTCTGCGGGATTTAACGAGGACAGAGAAACCACAGCTTTTCACTTCTGAGACTTGGCTTTGCTGCTTTGCGGCTTGTATTTCACATGGAAATGGGTGAAGTTTAAGAAAAACGCGCCCGGTGGGACATGAAAATGCAAACCCAATGGGCACCCTGAGCCCATCCTCTTTCGGAGGAAAACGAAGTACGGTCCCCGCCAGTTGCTGAGGATTCCTCAGTTATATTGGGCTCTGAACTCAGGCTGAAAGAACGGAGGGCAAGCAAAAGGCACAGAGTGATTTGTGATTTCTACAGTCCTTTTTGAGCTACGTTACCTTAATTTCTAGATTTAGGAAACCGAAGCCCAGAAGTGACTTGTTCAGACCAGCCCCCGTTTCAAAACTACGATTAGCCCCGGCATTCATTCATTCATTCATTCAATCGTATTTACTGAGCGCTTACTGTGTGCAGAGCACTAAGCGCTTGGAGAGTACAATTCAGCAACAAATAGAGATGGTCCTTACCCAACAATGGGCTCACAGTCTAGAAGGGGGAGACGGACAACAAAACCAAACCTGTAGACAGGTGTCAAGTCGTCAGAATAAACAGAAGTAAAGCTAGATGCGCATCATTAACAAAATAAATAGAATAGTAAATATGTACAAGTAAAATAGAGTAATGAATCTGGACAAACACATATACAGTTGCTGTGGGGAGGGGAAGGAGGTAGGGCGAGGGGGATGGGAAGGAGGAGAGGAAAAAGGGGGCTCAGTCCGGGAAAAGGGGGCTCAGTCTGGGAAAAGGGGGCTTGGCCAACCCACTTAGCCAACCAAAGGACCACATTCTTTCTGGACAGAGGAACGTAGAATAAATGCCAACAGGTGTCTCGCTAAACTGCTACCTTTATACACTCATTCACCTGGAAATTATTTCAAGTCTGTCTCCCCCACTAGAGCCTGGGAGCAGCAATCGCATTTCAGAGATTTCAGAGATTCAGTCATATTTATTGAGCGCTTACTGTGTGCAGAGCACTGGACTAAGCGCTTGGGAAGTCCAAGTTGGCAACATATAGAGACGGTCCCTACCCAACAGCGGGCTCACAGGCTAGAAGGGGGAGACAGAAAACAAAACAAAACATATTAACAAAATAAAATAGAATAGATATGTACAAATAAAATAGAGTAATAAATCCAAACAAACATATATACATATATACAGGTGCTGTGGGGAGGGGAAGGAGGTAAGGCGGGGGGGGATGGGGAGGGGGAGGAGGGGGGAGAGGAAGGAGGGGGCTCAGTGTGGGAAGGCCTCCTGGAGGAGGTGAGCTCTCAGTAGGGCTTTGAAGGGAGGAAGAGAGCTAGCATCTACCTACTCCACTGTATTATCCTCTCCCGAGCACTTAGCACAGTGCTCTGCACACGGTAAGCACTCAATAATCGCGACTGACACTTTCTGTTTTTACTCGTTACATCTTAATCTAGTTTACGGCCTGATTTCACTGGTTCCTGAGTCTGGGCACATTTGCACGCCGACTTTAATCCCTGCTCTAGACCGTAAGCTCCTTGTGGGCAGGGAATGTGCCTACCGACTCTGCTGCGTGGCACTCTCCCAAGTGCTTAGTACAGTGCTCTGCACACAGTAAGCGCTCAGTAAATACGATTGAATGAATGAATGAATATACGTTGCCAATTTATACTTCCCAAGCGCTTAGTACAGTGCTCTGCACACAGTAAGTGCTCAATAAATACGATTGAATGAATGAATGAATATACGTTGCCAATTTATACTTCCCAAGCGCTTAGTACAGTGCTCTGCACACAGTAAGCGCTCAATAAATACGATTGAATGAATGAAAACACATTGCCAATTTACACTTCCCAAGCGCTTAGTACAGTGCTCTGCACACAGTAAGCGCTCAATAAATACGACTGAGTGAATGAATGAATATATGTTGCCAACTTGTACTTCCCAAGCACTTAGTACAGTGCTCTGCACACAGTAACCGCTCAATAAATACGACTGAATGAATGAATGAATGAACAAATGCCATCTTCATCATCATCATCCTCACACCAGACTGGGGAGGGGAACGGTGGAGCCTGCCAAATACAGAAGATAAAGACCCTCCCGCTCAAAGTCTCCTCCGGAAGGCCTACCCAGGTGATGATGGAGGTGGTGAGCTGCAAAAAGGCAATCAATCCATCCTGCTCCTTCTGAGTGATGCCTCGGAGGGGTAAGTGACGGTACTGGACGCTATCTGCGCTGGGTAGGTCCTTCCGTAAGTGTTCGTGATATAACATCAGAGAGTGGAAGAAGTGCTCCCAGGAGACAGGGCTGCCACTGGCTCCTTGGATGTTTTCCGCTAGAAAATATACAAACAGAACACGCTGCTCAGGGACTCGCGTTTTACCCCCTTCACTCACCCAAAAGTAGAGGGGATGGAGATTTTTGTTCCAAGAACAATGCCCTCCTTGCATTTGGAAAGAAATGCTTTCCTTGGGTTTTGCCTGCATAATAATAATAATAATAACAATAATGATATTTGTTAAGTGCTTACTATGTGTTCTTTTAGACTGTGAGCCCACTGTTGGGTAGGGACTGTCTCTATATGTTGCCAACTTGTACTTCCCAAGCGCTTAGTACAGTGCTCTGCACACAGTAAGCACTCAATAAATACAACTGATTGATTGATTGATTGATTCTAAGCACTGGGATAGATATAAGGTTGTCAGGTTGTCCCCAGGTGGGGCCAACAGTCTTAATCCCCATTTTACACATGAGGTAACTGAGGTACAGAGAAGTTACGTGACCTGCCCAAAGTCACACAGCTGACAAGCGGTGGAGCCAGGATTAGAACTCACGACCTCAGACTCCCAAGCCTGTGCTCTTTCCATTTAGCCACGCTGCTTCTCTGCATCGGTGTTAACCTCACCGTACATCCTAAGTTGACATTCAGTGCGGTGTTTCTGTCAAAATGTTACAAACACCTAGTGAGTTTATGTGCTGGTCTTTTTCACGAGGTTTCCCTCTGACTCCTTATAAAGGCTGTAGCAATGGGAGGAAAAGTAAGGTCAAGTGAGAAAGGAATTCTGAAGGAGTAACGAGGATAAGGTTGGAAACAGAGTGAAAAGACGGTGTCTTTCAAAATGTCGCCACACTAGAGAAAGAAACCCAGAAACCGCATGGCCTAATGGAAAGAGAACGGGCCTGAGAATCGAGGATTGGTTCTAATTCATTCATTCAATCGTATTTATTGAGCGCTTACTGTGTGCAGAGCACTGTACTAAGCGCTTCTAATCCCAGCTCTGCCACGGACCTGCTGTGTAACATTAGACAAATCCCTTAACCTTTCTGTGGCCCGGTCTCCTCATCTGTAAAATGGAGACTGAATACCCATCTTCCTTCCCCCGGACACTGTGAGGTCCGTGTGGGACAAGGACTGTGTCCAGTCAGCTTGGTACCTACCCAAGCTTTCAGTACAGCGCTTGGCACATTGTAAGTTCTTAACAAATACCACAGTGATACCCCAAACCCGAAGGAAGGCAGGGGGAAAACGCATAGTGCGAGGCAGAGAACAGATCAAAATAAACTGCTGAGTGAGATGAAGGAAAAGGGGCGATGAGGAAAGAGTTGGCCTGCTGACGGTAACCGTTCTCTCAGTTAATGTCGCTGGCTCTGATCTGCTGCCCCTGTACGTTTCCCTCCACGCACTCTGTCCTTCGAACGGGCAGAGGGGCTCCTGGGGTTTGGATCTCTACTTGCCGGCAGCCGCCATCCCCGTGGTCTGTGCTATTCCCTGCTTCCCGACCCCTCGGGGATTCCAGGAACCCATAACGTGCAGCAGGGCCCAATAATAATAATAATAATGATGGCATTTATTAAGCGCTTACTATGTGCAAAGCACTGTTCTAAGCGCTGGGGAGGTTACAAGGAGACTGGGTTGTCCCGCGGGGGCTCACAGATTTAACCCCCATTTTACAGTTGAGGTAACTGAGGCACAGAGAAGTGAAGTGACTTGCCCAAAGTCACACAGCTGACAAGTGGCGGAGCCGGGATTTGAACCCATGACCTCTGACTCCAAAGCCCGTGCTCTTTCCACTGAGCCACGCTGCTTCTCATGACATCTGGTACGGGAGACACCTGGCCCAAGACATCTGGTAGGGGAAAGAGCGGGCGGTCATCGCTAACATCTGACAGATTCACAGCGGCCGCCCTAAAAGCTGCTACAAGGCCAACCGGCAAACCGGTTTCCGGCTTTTACTTAATACTTTGGACGTTTAAGTGCCGGGTCAACCGAAAAAAATCAGAAGACACGGGCAGTCATCGCGAACATCTGACAGATTCACAGCGGCCGCCCTAAAAGCTGCTACAAGGCCAGTCGGCAAAACGGTTTCCGGCTTTTACTTAATACTTTGGACGTTCAAGTGCCGGGTCAACGGAAAAAAATCAGAAGGCACCGCCGTCGGACGGCAGAAGTCACACCCCACCAACTCCCTTGACCTCGGCCTCTCTCTCGTCACCCAAGATTTCACAGAAATATCTTTCCGGGCTACCTCTCGGACTAAAACTCTGCCCAGAACACCGACCGGGGATTTCTGGGATTAAACGCAGGCGGGGGCAGGTGGAAGATCAGTTCCGTCTTGAAGCCGTCTCTTACCGTGACTGCTGCCGTTAACCTTGAGCAGGCTGAAACAGTAGTGGGCACACTGCGGCCCGCTCGCCAGCCCCTGCAGCATCTTCAGGTACGGGATGTAAATGGTGGGGGGAAGGAGGTCCCCCATTTGCCTGACGAACTTTGACAGGACAACCTGAAAAGGAGGAGAGGGGACGGGTCACAGCCGATGGAACGCAACTTCGGGGTCACGTGCGCTAGCCAACGGGGTTCCGCGGCTGCGTCTTAGCCGCGAGCAGCAAAATGTTGTGATAGTCAACGTGCCACCCACCCCCGGCACTAAAAATATCCATTGCCTGGTCGACTGGGGGATACCAAGACTGTGCGCTCGTTGTGGGCGGGGAATGTGTCTGTTGCGGTAGTGTACTCTCCCAAGCACTTATTACAGTGCTCTGCACACAGTGAGTGCTCCATAAATACGACTGAACGAATGAAGCCAACTGGCTTGGAAAATCCAACCTCCGCTTCGTACAGGAGGTGCCTTTCTTCCGGATTCTTTCCCTACCCGGAGGCAGCACTGCCCACCGGAGAGGGCACAGGACAGGGATTCGGGATGATGATGATGATGATGATGATGGCATTTGTTAAGCGCTTACTCTGTGCAGTGCACTGTTCTAAGCGCTGGGGAGGTTGCAAGGTGGTCAGGTTGTCCCACGGGGGGCTCACAGTCTTCATCCCCATTTTACAGATGATCGAACTGAGGCCCAGAGAAGTGAAGTGACTCGCCCAAAGTCACACAGCTGACAATTGGCAGTCGGGATTCGAACCCATGACCTCTGACTCCAAAGCCCGTGCTCTTTCCACTCAGCCACGCTGCTTCTCTTTCTCGTTCTTGCCTGGACGCTTTATATTCTCAGACCACTACTCTCCCCATTTTTAACACTCTTTTAAAATCACATCTCCTCTACGAGGCCTTTTTCAACTAAGCCCTCGTTTTTCTTACCCACTCTGCCCTCTGTGTCTCCTTTGCATGTACATCGCCCTTGATATTTATTTATTTATTTTATTTGTACATGTTTATTCTATTTATTTTATTTTGTTAATATGATTTGTTTTGTTCTCTGTCTCGGGAGTTCACGTCCCAGCTCTGCCACTGGCCTGCTGTGTGAACTGGGGCAAGTTACAGCGCTCAGCTTCCTCATTTGGAAAATGGGGGCAAGGGAGAATGTTATTACCCCTTTGTGGAATAGGGACTGTGTCCCATGTGGCAACCTTGCGCTTATCCCAGTGTTCAACACTAAGTTCTTAATGGATGCCATGGCACCATTTTCAGCACCTTAAGGATACCAAACATAGGTGCAAATGTGACCGACTCACCAAAAGCTGCCAGAGGCAATGATACATGTGGGATCTGAACTCAAGATTTCTGAATCCCCGCCCTGTGACATACAAAACCATCCTCACAGGGGGAGGGGAGGGACGCAAAAGTGGAGTAAAAGCCATATACAGATCTGTATTTTTCTTACAGGTTTCCCGCTACCCAAATCAGTTTTTCGAAATAAACGATGGTAAATAGGTCCTGCTACAAAACAGAGAGGATGGAAAGGTAACCTTCTCAACTCCAGCGATTAGAACAGTGCTTGACACAATGGTAAGCTGTTAAACAACTGTGAGCCCGTTGTTGGGTAGGGACCGTCTCTATATGATGCCAACTTGTACTTCCCAAGCGCTTAGTACAGTGCTCTGCACACAGTAAGCGCTCAATAAATATGACTGAATGAATGAACAACAATAATAAGAGGGCAATATAAAGAAAGCTGCCATATTTCCTACGGCTGGTGTAAAAAGAGGAACGTTCATTCACCAAACAAAAACACTGTTGCAATGATCCTTTCGCTGCAGCCTCTCATAGGAGCGACTGGAACAATTCAACCAAACAAGACCACCGACACGATGCTATTTAGCACTAGCCGCACAGTGAATTACAGAAATTACACACAGGATACAAACTGGATTCCGCACTGGCCAATTTGGAACCCGACTCACCTGGCGCTGAGGAGGTCGTTGATGAGCTACCCCGAGATAAGACCCCATGATTGTGGAAGCCTGGAGAGGCTCTGTCGGACACCAGTATTCTAAAGCAAGCTCCAAATTAAAGGGATTCCTTTTGTACAGCTCAGCCACCTGCAAGAGAGAGGTTTGGGACAAACTTTCGAATCATTTCCGAACAAACCATTCAGCAACGCAGGGCCCCTCTTTTCCAACAAATTGTCAGGGGATGCAAAGACAGTTCCGGGTATTTAATGAAGATTATCGGTAATGAGGACATCCACACAAGGGAACCTGTCTCCTACTTCCACAACCAATAATAATAATAATAATAATAATGGCATTTGTTAAGCGCTTACTATGTGCAGAGCACTGTTCTAACCAACCCTATCCCGACATAAAGTCACCAATGGTGTTCATCGATCGCTTACTACGTGCAGGCCACTGTGCGTGGGAGAATACAACCGAGTTGGCAGGCACGTTCCCTGCCCACAATGAACGTACAGTCTACAGGGGGAGACAGACATTAATATAGATAGTTTATAATCTATAATCTAAAGAAAATATAAAAATTACAAACCACCGGCTCCCCCGTTTTCTGAGCCTACGTCTGGGAAAGCAGGCCTCTCATCCCCAACACAGACCCTCCTTTTCCCCATCTTCTTTCCTCCCTCCTCCCTCTTAACAGGCCCTGAAATCTCTTCAATCCTCAAGGTATTTCTGACACTGCACTGAGGAGTAGGCCCTTACACGAGGCTGAAGGCGGAACCAAATAAGTAGCTCTCGCACGCAAGCACATTGGGCAAGTCACTTAACTTCTCTGTGCCTCAGTTACCTCATCTGTAAAATGGGGATTAAGACTGTGAGCCCACCGTGGGACAGCCTGATCACCCTGTAACCTCCCCAGAGCTTCGAACGGTGCTTTGCACATAGTAAGCGCTTAATAAATGCCATCATTATTATTATTATCTACTTAATTCCTTGATTGTGTTATCTCAGGCATCTCGGCAAACAATATGTCCTCAACGAATAGAGATGATCATGATGAAGATGATGACACAGAAGAGTTCACCAGGAGGAAAAGAAAACCCAAACCCCTTGACACGTGAAAACACGAACTAGTCTGGCTCACCAGTAGCATGAGATGCTCAAGATCCCTCCGCAGGGTGACAGGAGGCTCGTTACCCATCTGCAGGCTCATGTGAATCATCCGGGCATCTTCATCTGCTCGGTTTCGCAGCTGTTTCACCTTTAAAAATTCAGCCAAGGTGGAAGGGGTTGCGAAATTACCAACATGGAGCACTTCCAAAGGAGGCATTTTTCTTCTTTCAATCTGTGCCTTCTATTCATTGTGTATTTTCAGGTTAAAATGATCTCTCCCTACCAAGTACCCGCCCCCGCCTACTGAGGTCAGACCGTTTTCCCAGAGGGATCAAGGCAAGTGGAAAACGCAGGGAAAGGTCTGGACTTCTGGCCAGTATTTCATTTGTCTGCACTCATGGTTTGGTCCCAAGATCGGCCCGACAGCTGTTGTCCACCACAGGCTTGACCATATGTGCCAAAGAATAGTCAGAGCTAATTCAAAATGAACCATTAACCACCTGCAGAATGGACTCAAAAGGTACAAATTAATAATAATGATGATGGTATTTGTTAGGCGCTTACTACGTGCCAGGCACTGTACTAATATACACTGTAATTAATATATTAATTGTATACTGTATACTGCATTGTATACAGTATAATTGTATACTGTAATATAATGTACTTATATCCACTGGGGTGGATATAAGCAAATTGGGTTGGGTGCTAATGTTTTCATTCATTCATTCATTCATTCAATCGTATTGAACGCTTACTGTGTGCAGAGCACTGTACTAAGCGCGTGGGAAGTACAAATCGGCAACATACAGAGACGGTCCCTACCCAACAACGGGCTCACAGTCTAGAAGGGGGAGACACACAACAAAACAAAACAAGTAGACAGGTGTCAATACCATCAGAATAAATACAATTATAGCTCTGGTCTTGAGAGGAGAAACCCAGGTTTGAATAAGGCATCGAAACATAGAGTTACGATTTTTAAAAAAACACCTTCTCTCGCACAATTTTTGTTTTAACGAAAGAGATTTTTTTTTTTTGCAGATGACAATTGTGCTGCGAGCAAGCATCCTTCAACTAAGCCCTTTATGTCTCAAATTTCTGATAGCCGGATTTCTGAATACATTCCCTTCAAAATACATTCTTTTGAAAAGCTTTTCCTCACTACCAAAGGGCCAACTGTATTCATGCCACTTCGAGGCACCATCCTACCCACCAAAAGTCCATATTTCATAGTCTTGTCAAAAAGTGCACACAAACCTAAGGCTCCAGACCCCAGGCTACATCAAAGGGGTCGTTTTGTTTCCAAAACAGCAGAGACATTCATGCCGGATTAACGTATCAACTGGATCCATCACTTCCTAACCCATGCACCTAATGAATCTAATTTACCTTCATTGGCATAAGGGCGAGGAAGTTGGTGATGAGGTTATGGATTTTCCGGATGTAGAACTCCTCCTGGTAGAAGTTTTCTGATCCCACTACGGACTCCGTGAGGAAAAGGAAGACGTTGTCGGCAATTGCCAGCTCTGCCATCGCTTCGTCTGCTTCTGTGAATTCTGCAAGAGCTTAAGAAAATTGGGGGGGGCAGAGGGGGATAGAGAGGAGAGAGGAAGGGGAAAGGAAGGGGAAAAAGAATTAACTCAGCTCGCACGTAAAACGTCTGCAATGCTCAAAATTGCTAATGAGAGAGGGCAATTGGATAACATCTTTAACTTGTTCTGGCAAAAATGGAACTATTCAGGCTTACAGAAAAGAGAGAGAGAGACTGTCCTTCGCTTGTGAACCCTGCCCCTCCTTTCCCTCGCCTTTGGTTATCCTTTCTCTCTCCACACAACAAAGCCCATGTGAGGAGCAGCTTAGCCTAGTGGAAAGGGCATAGGCCTGAGAATCAAAGGACCTGGGTTCTAATTCCAGTTCTACCATTTGCCTGCTGGGTGACCATGGGCAAGTCACTTCACTTCTCTGTGCCTCCGTTTCCTCATCCGGAAAATGGGGATTCAGTGCCTGTTCTCTCTCCTACTTACATTGTGATCCCCAGATAGGCATGAACTGTGTCCATCTGATTATCCTGTACCTGAAGACTGTGAGCCCCCCGTGGGACCACCTGATCACCTTGTATCCTCCCCAGTGCTTAGAACAGTGCTTTGCACATAGTAAGCATTTAATAAATGCCATTATTATTATTACCTACCCTAGCACTTTGAACAGTGCTTGACATGTAGTAAGAGCTTAATACAATAAGTTACAGATCAGCCCACATAATCACTAATAATAATAATAATGGTATTTATTAAGCGCTTACTATGTGCAAAGCACTGTTCTAAGCGCTGGGGAGGTTACAAGGTTGTCCCACGGGGGGCTCACAGTCTTAATCCCCATTTTACAGATGAGGTAACTGAGGCCCAGAGAAGTGAAGTGACTTGCCCAAAGTCACACAGCTGACAGGTGGCGGAGCCGGGATTTGAACCCATGAACTCTGACTCCAAAGCCCAGGCTCTTTCCACTGAGCCACGCCGCTTCTCAATCAATACAATCAATCCAGAATTGAAATATCCTCAGGCAGTCTTGGCTGAGTTGTTAACATGGCTTGCATTAAGTTTAGATCCATGAGATTAAATTTTCAATTATCTCCCCACGTACGTAGCCCAAGATATTGTCTGCCTCACTTGAAAAGGCAAATACAAAAGTGCTACATCCGAGGTTGGCGAAAAAGGACACTTTGCTCTCCAGCGGGGAGGACCATTCATTCATTCATTCAATCGTATTTATTGAGCGCTTACTGTGCGCACAGCACTGTACTAAGCGCTTGGGAAGTACATGTGGGCAACATATAGAGACGGTCCCTACCCGCAATCATTATATACAGGACTTCCTTCATTTCAACGGTCATCAGCAAGGGGCAAGGTGTTGCTTTCTGAGGAGATCGCGTGGCCGCTTTACCAGATGCAGGGAAGCAGCCTGGCCTAGTGAATACAGCACGCGCCCGGGAGTCAGAAAGACTCGGATTCCAACTCAACCTCTGCCACTTGCCTGCTGTGTGACTTTGGGCAAGTCACTTCACTTCTCTGGACCTAAGTTTCCTCATCTGTAAAATGGGGATGAAGACTGTGAGCCCCACGCAGGACGGGGACTGTGCCCAATCTCATCAGTTTGTACTTATACCAGCACTTTCTACGGTGACTGGCACATAGCAAACGCTTAACAAGTACCATTACAAAAAAAATTGGAGATAAGTTCTTTGAGGAGAAAGACGACGACTCTAGCAAACACAACTGGGCAGCTCACTCGACCACTTCGAAAAGGAGCCTTCATGTCTGCAGCAGACAAAATGAACGTTCTACAATTACTTTCTGGTGGTAATTGTGGTAGTTGTTGAGCGCTCACTATATGCCAGGCTACTAAGCACTGGAGCAGAGACAAGCAAATCAAGCTGGACACAGTCCCTGTCCCTCATGGGGCTCCCAGTCTTAATCCCCATTTTACAGATGAGGTAACGTGGGGCCCAGAGGAGTGAAGTGACTTGTCCAAGGTCACACGGCAGACAGGCGGCAGAGCAGGGATTAGAACCCAGGTAAGATTTGATTTTGGGGTACCCCCAGCAGACACATTCCAAGTTCCGGCCCAGATTTAATTGAGAATCTCTCAACTCTCTTGCTCCTTGTACTTCCCAAGCGCTTGGTACAGTGGTCTACACACAGTAAGCATCATCATCATCATCATCGATCGTATTTATTGAGCGCTTACTGTGTGCAGACCACTGTACTAAGCGCTTGGGAAGTACAAGTTGGCAACATATAGAGACAGTCCCTACCCAACAGTGAGCTCACAGTCTAAAAGGGGGAGACAGAGAACAAAACCAAACATACTAACAAAATAAAATAAATAGAATAGATATGTACAAGTAAAATAAATAGAGTAACAAATATGTACAAACATATATACATATATACAGGTGCAGTGGGGAAGGGAAGGAGGTAAGATGGGGGGGATGGAGAGGGGGACGAGGGGGAGAGGAAGGAAGGGGCTCAGTCTGGGAAGGCCTCCTGGAGTAGGTGAGCTCTCAGTAGGGCCTCGAAGGGAGCGCTCAATAAATACGACTGAACGGCTGCGCCATTCCTGAAAATCTCTGAGACGCGAGGAACCGCGTCCTCCCGCAAATTTACCGGTCACTTCGGAGAGCTGGGAGATCCCTCGCAGTGCCAGGGCCCAGGCAAGTCTAACAGTGGCCTGCAAACCAGGGAGCTTCCAAAGCTGCGAGTCTTGAAGGCGAGCGTGGATTGACCCAATGTACTGTCTCTCTGTTAACAGGGGGAGCTGATGAATTAGATCTGGGAGGGGGAAAAAAAAAAAGTGGATCAAAAACAAATGCTCAAATACAGACTCATTTCTCAGATACAATACAGGGGGGAGTCAAACAGGTTAGTTAGCTTGGCTCTCTTGGGTCAGATACTTTACAAAAAGTGAATGTTAAGTATTTATATTCCATACTATATATACTATATATATATATACTATATACTATGTATATGTTTGTACATATTTATTACTCTATTTATTTATTTTACTTGTACATATCTATTCTATTTATTTTATTTTGTTAGTATGTTTGGTTTTGTTCTCTGTCTCCCCCTTTTAGACTGTGAGCCCACTGCTGGGTAGGGACTGGCTCTATATGTTACCAACTTGTACTTCCCAAGCGCTTAGTACAGTGCTCTGCACACAGTAAGCGCTCAATAAATACGACTGATGATGATGATGATACTGCAGATATTTTTACTGCACAAGTATGAATGACATGGCAATGACTACTGAGCATTTGGTTTCCTTTTAAGGTTTTTATTCACCTTTTCAGAGATTGTGCAAATAAATATTGCATAAACACAACTCTTATCAACTGTTCATTTTTCCCTCCTATTCACGTCAATTTCTTCAATTTTTCCTCCATGGCACTTACGTATACATCTGTTATTTATATTAATATCTCTCTCCCCCTCTAGCCTGTAAGCTTGTGTCAGCGCTTAGAACAGTGCTTTGCACACAGTAAGCGCTTAATAAATGCCATTATTATTATTGTGTGGGCAGGGAATGTGTCTACCAACTCTGTTGTACTGTACTCTCCCAAGCCCTTAGGACAGTGCTCTGCCCGTACGTGCTCAACAAATGCAACTGACTGACAGATTCTGGACATTTAACGTATTAAATGAAATGGCTTTTGAAATTAAAGTCATCTGTCTCCCCCTTTTAGACTGTGAGCCCACTGTTGGGTAGGGACTGTCTCTATATGTTGCAAACTTGTACTTCCCAAGCGCTTAGTACAGTGCTCTGCACACAGTAAGCGCTCAATAAATACGATTGATGATGATGATCTTAAACTTAACAGTCTCTCACTGGGTCCAAGCCAAAGAGAACGGACAGGACAGACCAGACCTAAACAAACAAGTTACGTTTCTGACTAAATGGCTCTGAAACTCAAAATCAATTATATTCCAGCCCAAAATAGCTGTTCATTACCAGTGACACAAATCAGAATTAATTTAGTGGCTTGAATTTGGAAAATGACTTACAATCATGATTATTTTTCCTCCCAGCAATGTTATGAAGTTGGTTGCGGGGATATTCTGAGAGGTTAAGGGATTTATCCGAAGTCCCATGGAGGTAAGTGCTAAACCTGAACCCAGAATCTCAGGAATATGAACTATTTCCAGTTTGGTGAGACTTGTTGAGCCACGCTGGACTGCTAAAATTAAACAAAGGTACTTGTGGCTCAAGAGGGGCAGGGCAATGAATGAAAAAGACTTCAGCGAAATAACTTTACAGTTGCCAGGGAATCCTTCTTTTTTGGAAGTCACCAGGGCTCAAGGTTCTAATTAGGAAAGCCAGCAAGATAAACTGGGAGATGGATTTGCAGATGCAACATAGATCCAGGTAGGGAATTCTCCACCTGCTGCTAAATCGTTCCAGTCTTCATCCCTAAGTATTCTCCAACTGCTAGGGAATAAAATGGAGCGCTCCAAAGCTCTCATTTGGGAAAGAAAAGCCAACAATGGGAAGCTATTTCCACATTATGAATTGTACACATTCAAATCAGCGCTTAGAACAGTGTTAATAATAATAATAATGATGGCATTTATTAAGCGCTTACTATGTGCAAAGCACTGTTCTAAGCGCTGGGGAGGCTACAAGGTGACCAGGCTGTCCCACGGGGGGGGCTCACAGTCTTAATCCCCATTTTCCAGATGAGGGAACTGAGGCACAAAAAATAATAATAATAATAATGATGGCATTTGTTAAGCGCTTACTACGTGCAAAGCACCGTTCTAAGCGCTGGGGGGGATACGATGGGATCAAGTTGTTCCAAGTGGGGCTCACAGAAGTGACTTGCCCAAAGTCACACAGCTGGCGGAGCCGGGATTTGAACCCATGACCTCTGACTCCAAAGCCCGGGCTCCTTCCACTGAGCCACGCTGCTTCTCTACTACCATAATTATTAACCTAGTAAATACACGTCACATTTTATCTGCATGTGCAATGGACTGAAGTTTAAATGAAAACAAAAACCACGCGAACATCTATTTCTTCTAGCATCTTTTACTCCTCCAAAGTGTTAACCACTTCATTTTCAATCCATCTTTCATAAAATGCATTTCTAACGGAGAGGCGGTGTCAGTACCTTCTCGATCCTCGGTACCCTGCTCGATAAAACTGATATCAAAGCAGTAGAGGAGAGCCATGACGAGAGCCAGATTCACGCTGTCCAGTGAGCCGTCCGCTTCAACTGTAACTCTTTCCAAATGGCCAATAAGTAGCAGGGTGTCATCTTTGCTCAAGGGGGACTGGCAGGCCCACGCAAATAGGCTTTCCGCCAGAGACTGCCGGCATTCCTTGATGAGATCCGAAACCTAGGAAACGAACGCGCCATTATCACCGTGAACACGGGACCCCGGGATTTTTCCTTTCGTTATTCCAAAATGTCTCAATTTCACTTTGATCCCAAGAGCTGCTTTTACATTTTCATGAAAGCAACCTGAAGCTATTGACTGAACGCTTACTGTGCGCAGGACGCCGTTCTGAGCGCTTGGAAAAATAAATACAACAGCGTGGGTAGGCCCGTTCCCTGTCCACAGTGAGCTTACGGTCTAGACGGTAAACTTTGGATTATCTGGGCTCGGGAAGCACACATTGGTATGGAAGAATTGTCCCCCAATCTCCTCCCGACTTACCATGAAATAGGGGCTTCCCAACTCCCAGCCTTTATTTTTTTTTTAATTAAACTTGAGAGCTTCTTCTTCCCACCCCCACCTATATTCTGGGGTACGCTAAACGGCTCTGTGTTCATCATCATCAATCGTATTTATTGAGCGCTTACTATGTGCAGAGCACTGTACTAAGTGCTTGGGAAGTACAAATTGGCAACATACAGAGACAGTCCCTACCCAACAGTGGGCTCACAGTCTAAAAGGGGGAGACAGAGAACAAAACCAAACATACTAACTAAATAAAATAAATAGAATAGATATGTACAAGTGTGTATGTGTGTTTGAGGGCTGGGGGGGGTGCGCCCAGGCTACTCGCAGTTTCTGTTTTCTGTACTTTATTGCGGATAACGGTAAATCCCAACTCATAGTCCCCGTGCCTCAGCTTCCCCCAAAACAAAAGGACACGGCAGTAACGGAGGAGAATCGATGTGGCTGGACGAGGCTGGGATATACTTAAGTCGACTGTATATATGTATATATATATATATACATATATATATATATATACCTGTATATATGGTTGTACATATTTATTACTCTATTTATTTATTTATTTATTTTACTTGTACATTTCTATCCTATTTATTTTATTTTGTTGGTATGTTTGGTTCTGTTCTCTGTCTCCCCCTTTTAGACTGTGAGCACACTGTTGGGTAGGGACTGTCTCTATGTGTTGCCAATTTGTACTTCCCAAGCGCTTAGTACAGTGCTCTGCACATAGTAAGCGCTCAATAAATACGATTGATTGATTGATTGATTGACTGTAGGCAAATCCCCGTAGTTTGTAAACTCCTTGGCTGCAGACTGCAAGCAAGGATCGCATGCGTCTCCCAACTCCCGTGTATTGTGATTTTCCTCTGCGCACAGTAAACACTCTCAGTGAAAAAGGGCATGGGCTTTGGAGTCAGAGGTCATAGGTTCAAATCCTGGCTCTGCCACTTATCATCATCATCATCATCATCATCAATCGTATTTATTGAGCACTTACTGTGTGCAGAGCACTGTACTAAGCGCTTGGGAAGTACAAGTTGGCAACATGAAGAGACGGTCCCTACCCAACAGTGGGCTCACAGTCTGAAAGACCGTGAAAAGTCTTATCAGCTTTGGGCAAGTCATTTAACTTCTCTATGCCTCAGTTACCTCATCTGCAAAATGGGGATGAAGGCTGTAAGCCCCACGTGGGACAAC
Source organism: Tachyglossus aculeatus (assembly GCF_015852505.1). Taxonomy (NCBI): domain Eukaryota; kingdom Metazoa; phylum Chordata; class Mammalia; order Monotremata; family Tachyglossidae; genus Tachyglossus; species Tachyglossus aculeatus. The sequence continues at coordinate 47,497,117 of NC_052075.1, read as the reverse complement.
CTGATCACCTTGAACAGTGCTTTGCCTATAGTAAGTGCTTAATAAATGCCATTATTATTATTATTCTTCTCTGTGCCACAGTTCCCTCATCTGTAAAATGGGGATTAAGACCGTGAGCCCCTCGTGGGACAATATGATCACCTTGTAACCTCCCCAGCAATTAGAACAGTGCTTTGCACATAGTAAGCGCCTAATAAATGCCATCATTATTATTATTAAATACCACTGACTGATTAAACGTTCAACAGTCTATCGTCCCCTGTAAGCCGCAAGCTCCTTGTTGAGTGTCTACCGACTTCGCTGCATTGTACTTTCCCAAGTGCTTAGCCCAGTGCTCTGCATGCAGTTAGCCCTCAATACTACTGACTAATGGGCCAAGGCTTTTCCTATCATTAAAACGTACAATTTAAATAATAATGGTATTTGCTAAGCGCTTACTATGTGCCAAGCATTGTCCTAAGTGCTGGGGTAGACACGAGGTCATCAGGTTGCCCCACATGGGCTCACAGACTTAATCCCCATTTTACAGATGACGTAACTGAGGCATAGAGAAGTGGACTTGCCCCAAGTCACACAGCCGATAAATGGCACAGCTGGGATTAATAATAATAATAATGATGGTATTTGTTAAGCACTTACTACATGCCAAGCAATCAATCAATCGTAATTATTGAGCGCTTACTGTGTGCAGAGCACTGTACTAAGCGCTTGGGAAGTACAAGTTGGCAACATATAGAGACGGTCCACTGTTCTAAGCGCTGGGGTAGATACAAGGTCATCAGGTTGACCCACGTGGGGCTCACAGTCTTAATCCCCGTTTTACAGATGAGGGAACTGAGGCACAGAGAAGTTAAGTGGCTTGCCCAAGGTCACGCAACAGTCAAGTGGCGGAGCCGGGATTAGAACCCACGTCCTCTTGAGTCCCAAGCCCGGGTTCTTTCCACTAAGCCAAAAGGCCTTTACGTGTCTGCATTTCAGACTAGCTTTAAAAAGAAAAAAAAAAAAGAAAAGAAAAAGCTTCTGAAATAACGTTAGGACTCTTGCCTCTTTGCGATGCTTCTCACTGCCCAAACCTCGGTCCCGCTGTAGTTTCTCGAACTCGTTGTTCACATCAATTTGTGACACGAGAGTCAGGATCTTATGAGTCAATCCCTGCTCCATCAGCTCATCCGTGAAGCGGGTTGTCATGGACACCAGCTCAGGGCTGTAATGACAAAGAAACCAAATGAAGTTTCATAAGGGGAAATAATGCCGCTACCTCCGCTTTCATCACGGGGAAAGGCGCGCTAAAATTGTTAAATTGTTATTAGTTTATTCTGTCCTGGGGAGGTGGAAGCAACCCTACTCCCCAGAGAAACGGACTCCTTTTCTTCTTCAGTAAATCTAAACTAAAACCGGTGAATTTGGTCTGTTTCTCATCGGCCCGTGAATTTCCAATAAGCCAGATGATAAACTAGCACCACAACGACAGAATCATCAACAACGAAAGGGAGTTGATAACACACAAAAAAACACATTAAACACGGAGAACAAGACAATGGAACTCCGTGCCTTCTTCTGAAAAAGGTCCCCCCTTCATTTCAAAAATCACTGCCCACTCAGTCACTGGGCCTCACGTACAAGCTGGAAATTCAACGGCTCCATTACCAGAACACTTCACCTTGAAAACCGCGGCTTTTAAAACCCACTAGAATGATCAATTGATTGTAAATCAATTGTAAATTGATTGTAAATCAATTGATTGTAAATCTAAATGATTTTTTAGACCGTGAGCCCACTGTTGGGTAGGGACTGTCTCTATGTGTTGCCAATTTGTACTTCCCAAGCGCTTAGTACAGTGCTCTGCACACAGTAAGCGCTCAATAAATACGATTGATGATGATGATTGACGATGATGATCAGGACCCTCGTCACCCAGATCTAAACCGAGGCCGCACGGTGAAGCCACGCCTGAGGAAAATGCGTCGGGTTTGCCGCTTTGTCAAAGAACCGCTGCTTGGGTCAATCTTATTACTTCAGAATAGGGATTAATACAGTACAAACTGAAAGCAAAAAGCAACTAGCTATGGCACCCTGGTTCCTCCGAGGATGGTGTTTCTTGAGCCGATTTATCGATGGTATTTATCTTTGCACCTACTATGTGGAGAACACTGTCCTAATCAATCAATCAATCGTATTTATTGAGCACTTACTGTGTGCAGAGCACTGTACTAAGTGCTTGGGAAGTCCAAGTTGGCAACATATAGAGACAGTCCCTATCATCATCATCATCAATTGTATTTATTGAGCGCTTACTGTGTGCAGAGCACTGGACTAAGTGCTTGGGAAGTCCAAGTTGGCAACATATAGAGACAGTCCCTATCATCATCATCATCAATTGTATTTATTGAGCGCTTACTGTGTGCAGAGCACTGTACTAAGCGCTTGGGAAGTCCAAGTTGGCAACATATAGAGACAGTCCCTACCCAACAGTGGGATCACAGTCTAAAAGGGGGAGACAGAGAACAAAACCAAACATACTAACAAAATAAAATAAATAGAATAGATATGTACAAGTAAAATAAATAGAGTAATAAATATGTACAAGCATATGTACATATATACAGGAAGCGCTTTGGGGAGTACGATACAAGGGGAGAAGCAGCGTGGCTCAGTGGAAAGAGCCCGGGCTTGGGAGTCACAGGGTGTGGGTTCTAATCCCGGCTCTGCCACTTGTCAGCTGGGTGACTTTGGGCAAATCACTTCACTTCTCTGTGACTCAGTTCCCTCACCTGTAAAATGAGGATGAAGACTGTGAGCCCCACGTGGGACAACTTTGATTACCTCATATCCCCGCCAATGCTTAGAACAGTGCTTGACACATAGTAAGCGCTTAACAAATACCAATATTATTATTATTATTATTGTTGTCATAAGCAGACTGATTGGAGAGAGATAAGAAACCCTTCTCTTCAAGAGGTCAAACTACCAAAAATCTTGTTCCTCCCCAGTATTTCAGAAGACTGTAAGTTCACTGTGGGCAGGGAATGTGACTACTGCTGTATTGTTCTCTCCCAAGCACACAGTAAGCACTCAATTCAATAATAATTATTCACTCATTCATTCAATCGCATTTATTGAGCGCTTACTGTGTGCAGAGCACTGTACTAAGCGCTTGGGAAGTACAAGTTGGCAACATATAGAGACAGTCAATCAATCAATCGTATTTATTGAGCGTTTACTGTGTGCAGAGCACTGTACTAAGCGCTTGGGAAGTACAAGTTGGCAACATATAGAGACGGGCCCTACCCAACAGATGGCATTTGTTAAGCACTTATGATATGCAAAGCACTGTTCTAAGCGCCGGGAAGGTTACAAGGTGATCACGGGGGGCTCCCAGTCTTCATCCCCATTTTACAGGTGAGGTCACTGAGGCCCAGAGAAGTGAAGCGACTTGCCCAAAGTCACACAGCTGACCAGTGGCTGAATGGATCAAAGCAAGAAAGTGGTTCAGGGACTCTTAAGACTTAGCGGGGGCACGGAGCGATAAACTGACCTGAGTTCCAGTGTCCACGTCTTGCCCCGCCGAGACTGAATCAGGGCTTTCAGGGAATTGGCAAGGCACCGCTTCCCATCCCAGTACAGAAGGACGGCTACCAAGCCCCTGGTTAGCCCAGGGAAGTGAGGCTGCTGGTGTTCCCCTGGGGGAGGAAGCAGACACAGAATGAGCAACAAAACGCCCACTTTCCAAATACCCTCCGCTCCGCCGCAGCGGCCGCTTCCACGGCGCCGGCGCTCGTGGGGAACCACCGAGCTCCTCCACCGGGACGGATGCCGTGTCACGCGGCGGCCAGAGACGTGGTCGGATGCATAAGGATAATAATAATGATGGCATTTATAATAATAATCATCATCATGGCATTCATTAGGCGCTTACTACGTGCAAAGCCCTGTTCTAAGCACTGGGGAGGTTACAAGGTAATCAGGTTGTCCCACGGGAGGCTCACAGTTTCAATCCCCATTTTGCAGATGAGGGAAGTGAGGCACAGAGAAGTGAAGTGACTTGCCCAAAGTCACACAGCGGACTAGTGGCAGAGCTGGGATTTGAACCCATGACCTCTGACTCCAAAGCCCGGGCTCTTTCCACTGAGCCACGCTCAGCGCTTCCTATGTGCAAAGCACTGCTCTACGCGCTGGGGAGGTTACGAGGTGATCAGGTTGTCCCACGGGGGCTCACAGTCTTCATCCCCACTTTTACAGATGAGGGAACTGAGGCACAGAGAAGTTACGTGGCCTGCCCAAAGTCACACAGCTGACAGCTGGCGGAGCCGGGATTTGAACCCATGACCTCTGACTCCGAAACCCATGATCTTTCCACTGAGCCACGCTGCTTCTAGACTCTTAGCCCGTTGTTGGGTAGGGACCGTCTCTATAGGTTGCCAACTTGTACTTCCCAAGCGCTTAGGACAGTGCTCTGCACACAGTAAGAGCTCAATAAATACGACTGAATGTAGGCAGCACCCAATGTGGGGAAGGGTATTGTTGTGTATTATTATACTGGACTCTCCCAACGGCTTAGTACAGTGCTCTATGCACAGTAAGCACTCAATAAAAACTATTATTTCTACCAGGTGTGTGGCTTGGGCCCCCCCAAAAGCCGAACTCCTCTAGACTATGAGCTCATTGTGGGCAGGAATGTGTCTGTTTCTTGTCATACTGTACTGTCCCAAGAGCTTAGTACAGTGCTTTGTGCACAGTAAGCGCTCAGTAAATACGACCAACTGACTGAATAAATGAACGTTCTGCCAGATCCACACATGAACCTGGGTCAAAATGAGAAACCGGGACGGCAGGGGATAGGGAGGAGAGCGAAGGGTCGTCTTTAATTAATTAATCAATTAATGATAGTTTTTGTTAAGCGCTTACTATGTGCCAAGCACTGGGATAGATACAGGGTTATCAGATTGTCCCACTTGGGGCTCACGGTCTTAATCCCCATTTTACAGATGAGGTAATCGAGGCCCCGAGAAGCTAAGTGACTTGCCCAAAGTCACACGGCTGACAAGTGGCGGAGTCAGGATTAGAACCCACAACCTCTTACTCCCAAGCCCGCACTCTTTCCAGGGACCTGTTGGCTCGAGGGCACAGGGCTGCAACTTCTGGGGCACCAAGCCCGGCATTTTCTTTTCCAATTATACTTGCTTTTTTTGTTGTCTTTACGATGATAATCATTAAGGGCAGATTGTGCGTCAGGAACTGTTCCAAGCTATTCATTCGTTCATTCAATCGTATTTATTGAGCGCTTACTGTGTGCAGAGCACTGTACTAAGCGCTTGGGAAGTACAAGTCAGCAACATATAGACGGTCCCTACCCAACGACGGGCTCACAGTCTAGAAGGGGGAGACGGACAACAAACCCGTCTCCCATTCTAGACTGTCAGCTAGTCGTGGGAGGGGAACGTGTCCTCCAACTCCTCTGCTGTACTGTAGTCTCCCAAACGCTTACAACAGTGCTCTGCACATAGTAAGCACTCAGTACGACCGACTGATTCAGACTTTGCCTCCAAAATATTTTAGACTGCTTCTAAAATCTCAACCCTGCCCCTTAAACCCACCCTTCTTGGCCTGCTGCCCTCCAGGGTCTCCCAATCTACCTGAGGATCAAAGACCGGCTGCTGAAGGAGGTCTGTGTCCGCCCTGACTAACTTATATCTACCGCAGCGTTTAGTACAGTGCCTGGCACATAGTAAGTGCCTGGCTGGACGCAGTTCACGTCGCCCATGGGAATCACGGTCTCGATCCCCATTTTACAGATGATGTATCTGGGGCTCAGAAGGGTGAAGTGACTTCCCCGAAGTCACACAGCAGACACGTGGAGGAGTCGAGGATTAGAACCCAGGTCCTTCTGACTCATTCATTCATTCATATATTTATTACTCTGTTTATTTATTTATTTATTTTACTTGTACATATCTATTCTATTTATTTTATTTTGTTAGTATGTTTGGTTTTGTTCTCTGTTTTCTGTTCTTTTTTCTCTGTTTGCTCTCTTTGTTCTCTGTCTCCCGCTTTTAGACTGTGAGCCCACTGTTGGGTAGGGACTGTCTCTATATGTTGCCAATTTGTACATAGCACATGTACATGTGCTAATCATTTATTACTCTATTTATTTATTTATTTTACTTGTACATATCTATTCTATTTATTTTATTTTGTTAGTATGTTTGGTTTTGTTCTCTGTCTCCCCCTTTTAGACTGTGAGCCCACTGTCGGGTAGGGACTGTCTCTATATGTTGCCAATTTGTACTTCCCAAGCGCTTAGTACAGTGCTCTGCACACAGTAAGCGCTCAATAAATACGATTGATGATGATGATTCACGCAATCGTATTTATTCAGCGCTTACTGCATGCAGAGCACTGTACTGAGCGCTTGGGAAGTACAAGTTGGCAACATATTGAGCCAACAATGGGCTCACAGTCTAGAAGGAGGAGACAGACAACCAAACACATTAACAAAATAAAATAGAATAGTAAACATGTACAAGACTCCCAGGCTGTGCGTGATCCCCTGAGCCACGCTGCCTCTCGAGAACGCTTCGAAAAACTGACACGCTGAAATTGCGACCGAGTCCTTTCACTGGGTCAGATTCCGGCGACGTGCGTCGATGGGTCAAAGAAGTCGGACTGCCTTGGGCTCAGTGCCAACTTACCGGCCAAGAGCAGTTCGACCGCCGCCAGCTCCCCGATATCGAAGAGGTCGCTGAGGATAAAAGCCTCCCTGATGAGCTGCTCTGGAAGAAGGCGCGTTCCTTGCTGTCCCTGGATGGCGACTCCCTCCGTGCTGGCTTTCTGAATCTTCTCATGCTGCTGAACGTTTTTGGGCTGCAAAAGGAAATTGAAAATAAAACCGGAGCGAACGCTTCTAAGATGGCACGACAAATGCAGCCACCTATATACTTCTGACGCTGCTCTTAAAGTCTCAATGGTTATGAATGGTAAAAAACGGCAACTCTATAACTTGGCTTTCAGAACGTTCTTACGCTACTACACGGTTTTAGCTGCAAAAGGAAATTGCAAATAAAAACAGAGGGAACACACAAAATGACACGACAAGCGTGGTCACCTATGTACTTTTGACACTGCTCTTAAAACCTCAAGGTTAATGGGGAACAGCAGAGAAGTTCTAAAAACTGATGAAGCATTTCTCCGACGTTTCTAGCTCCGGTCTAGAAGGAGCTTATGAAGAAATGAAGAACTGACTGCTGATTAAGTAATCAGGCCTCCATCAACAAAATTAGTCAAATTTAGAGAAGCAGCAGGGCTCAGTGGAAAAGAGCCCGGGCTTTGGAGTCAGAGGTCACGGGTTCAAACCCCGGCTCCGCCAATTGTCAGCTGGGTGACTTTGGGAAAGTCACTTCACTTCTCTGGGCCTCAGTTCCCTCATCTGTAAAATGGGGATTAAGACTCTAAACCCCCCGAGGGACAACCTGATCACCTTGTAACCCCTCCAGTGCTTTGCACATAGTAAATGCTAAATAAATGCCATTATTATTATTATTAAATTGGCATCCCTCTGAAGACTTCTTTTGTAAACGATGAAAACCTGGAGCGTCACGGGAGACTCAACAACATAGGCCTCGGCATCAACTTTAAGGGAGTGATGGGGCGATCGTTCTCTTGGGGCTGGCTTTTGGGGGGCACTGCCAGCCAGCCGCAGCATGCCCCCTCTGCCTCACCCTCTTTTAGACTGTGAGCCCACTGTTGGGCAGGGACTGTCTCTATATGCTGCCAATTTGTACTTCCCAAGCGCTTAGTACAGTGCTCTGCACACAGTAAGCGCTCAATAAATACGATTGATGATGATGACCGCTCGGAGCCACAGGGGCGGGGGTGGAGATCGATTCGAGAGAGTCACCGCCTTGGCACACCTTGTGCCCTCTAGACTGTAAGCTCACTGTGGGCAGGGAATGTGTCATATTGTGTCCTTTTAGACTGCGAGCCCACTGTTGGGTAGGGACCGTCTCTATATGTTGCCAACTTGGACTTCCCAAGTGCTTAGTACAGTGCTCTGCACACAGTAAGCGCTCAATAAATACGATTGATGATATTGTTGTATTGTCCTCTCCCAAGTGCTCAGTACAGTGCTGTGCGTACGGTAAGTGCTCAATAAACACAATTGACCGACTGACGGAGAGGACGGGGACGTTTCTCAGGACCTCGCCGGGTTCCAGGGGCAGGCTTCCCCGGGGAAGGACTCATCGGACCCTTCTCCCCCCTGCCCAGGGGCAGGGGGTTAGACTGTGAGCCCACTGTTGGGTCGGGACCGTCTCTCTATGTTGCCAACTTGTACTTCCCAAGCGCTTAGTACAGTGCTCCGCACACAGTAAGCGCTCAATAAATACGACTGACTGAAAGGGGCAGCAAGTTCAACAGGGACAAGAGCGACATGGCATTCATTCATTCATTCAATCGCATTTATTGAGCGCTTACTGTGTGCAGAGCACTGTACTAAGCGCTTGGGAAGTGTAAGTTTGCCGGCACCGTGGAACGCCCACGTCCAAAGATCAGCACAGGCGTGCCTCCGTCCCGACGGGTCCCTCCTCTTTCCCGGAACATCTTCTGCATCCTGGGCGGATTCCAAAGCAGCAGGGAGGAACGGAAAGTAACCGGGAGTAGCTTTCCCTCCTCCTTCCTCTCTCCCCTTATTATTCACGGCACTTATTACGGGCTTACTATGTGCTAAACCCTGGCGTAGGTAGAGGATAATCAGAATGGACCCATGCCCTCGCATTTGAATCAATCAATCGATCGTATTTATTGAGCCCTTATTGTGTGCAGAGCACTGTACTACGCGCTTGGGAAGTACAAGTCGGCAACACATAGAGAGGCAGGGACAACTGATATCTTACCCCCATTTTACAGATGTGGCTCGAGTCCCAACAGACCTAAGGGAAAACCGGGATTCGGTTCCAGGTCTCCTGATTTCTGGCTCCACAATCTTCCCACCAGGCCACACGGCCTCCCTTCCCTCCCCTCTTCTTCGCTTTCCTTCAAGCAGCGTGGCTCAGTGGAAAGAGCCCGGGCTTTGGAATCAGAGGTCGTGGGTTCAAATCCTGGCTGCGCCACTTGTCAGCTGTGTGAACTTAAGTCACTTAACTTCTCTGGGCCTCAGTTCCCTCATCTGGAAAATGGGGATGAAGACTGTGAGCCCCACGTGGGACAACCTGATTATCCTGTGTCTACCCCAGCACTTAGAACAGTGCTTGGCACATAGTAAGTGCTTAACAAATACCAACATTATCATTATTATTATTATTATTATTATTATTATTATTATTATTATTATTATTCCCTCCTCTTGCCCAGACTCTACTATTTGTGTGGCTCAGTGGGAAGAGCCCGGGCTTTGGAGTCGGAGGTCATGGGTTCGAATCCCAGCTTCGCCACATGTCTGCTGTGTGACCTTGGGCAAGTCACTTCACTTCTCGGAGCCTCAGTTACCTCATCTGTAAGATGGGGATGTAGACTGTGAGCCCCCCCGTGGGACAACCTGATCATCCTGTATCCCCCCCAGAGCTTCGAACAGCGCTTTGCACATGGTAAGCTCTTAACAAATGCCATCATTTTAGAGAAACAGCGTAGCTCAGTGGAAAGAGCCTGGGCTTTTGGAGTCAGAGGTCATGGGTTCGTATTCCGGCTCTGCCAATTGTCAGCTGGGTGACTTTGGGCAAGTCACTTAACTTCTCTGTGCCTCAGTTACCTCATCTGTCAAACGGGGATTAAGACTGTAAGCCCCCCGTGGGACAACCTGATCACCTTGTAACCTCCCCAGCGCTTAGAACAGTGCTCCGCACCTAGTAAGCGCTTAAGAAATGCCATTATATATATATACTGCCCCATCCATTCTACCCCCACCCTCAAAATCATGCTACGCTCTGCCCGCGCGGAGCCAGCCATCAGTTCTCTCCAAATGAAAACAGAAATTCGACAAAGTAAAGGGCTGGCTTACCGGATTTCTGAACAACGAGATAAAGTCGGGCTTGTGTTTCTTCAAAATCAAATCAACAAGGTGGATGGCTTCAGGCTGCCGCTTCCAAATGGCGTTTCCCACCGACTGCCAGATGTCTTTGTATGGCCCCCACAGGCTAGCAGCTGAAGGAGAAATCAAATCAAGTTTGAAATTTCCACTTATCGGAACAGGGCTCCTTCTCGGTATTCGGTACTACTAAACAGCTGGATGTACTGGGGACGGAGGGTCTCATTGCCGATTAAAAGCAAATTATTTAGGCCAATGAGTGTTGATATGGAAATATACCAGTCGCTTTATTTTTCCTCTGACACCACCACTCTACAATTTCCCACACCCTACAGATACAAGCCCCATCTAGCGCAGCCATTGGATAGTCAATAAATACCATCACAACCACCGATCCCGAATCCCAAGGTTTGCTTGCGGCTGGAACAAGCCGAAAACTCCAGGCTACGTCAGCTCTCCTAAAATGGGAAGCAGCACGGCGCAGTGGAGAGAGCAGGGGCCTGGGAATCGGGTCAGGGGTTCTAATCCCGGCTCGTCCGCTGCGTGGCCTTGGGCAAGTCACTTTACTTACTTCTATTTTAGTTACTCTCTCTGTAAAATGGGGTTTGAGACTGGGAGCCCCACGTGGGACAACTCGATCTGCTCAGATCCACTCCAGCCTGGCACGCGGTAAGCGCTTAACAAATACCACAATTATTATTATTACTACTAATAAGATCAGCAGAGGAAAAGCAGGCCATGTGAAGGGAGAGGCATCCTCAACAACCTTCGATCCGTTCACCCTTCTCTCCCCTCGCCATGGGGCTGACGGCCACTGTCCACGTGGCCCAACCTCGGCAAAGTGGAAAAGCTCACAAAATGGGTGATGAGGTGTTGCAGAGGGTGAAGAAAGCACAGCAGATTTCATCTACGTACAAGATTTGGCCAGAAGGTACACAAAAAATGCTTTGTCAATAGCTAAGAATCACTTTTTGTCTTCTAAACCATATATTTAACATCTTGAGATGATAATCACCTGGTAACCAAGTAAACTGGAGAGGATTAGCATTTGGATGGATTTCAGAGGGTACGACCCTAACATAAGACTTTACTATCAGTGTGAGTTTAGCTGTGACTCCATTTTTTAAACACATTTCTTCACACAACCCCAATTTATCCCTCTTACACATTTTATAGACTACGGGACCCAACCAGACCTAACTTCACAAGCCTCTATAACCCCAACTTTAACTTTAATTTTCACCATATCCTAAGACACCTTCAAAGCCACTCTGTTCCTTGTCCTGGCTCACGCATGCTTCTATTCAATCAATCAATCAATCAATCGTATTTATCATCATCATCAATCGTATTTATTGAGCGCTTACTATGTGCAGAGCACGGTACTAAGCGCTTGGGAAGTCCAAGTTGGCAACATATAGAGATAGTCCCTACCCAACAGTGGGCTCACAGTCTAAAAGGGGGAGACTATTGTCTATTGTGGTGGGCTCGGGTCAGGGTGGCATTCATTCATTCATTCACTATTTATTGAGCGCTTACTATGTGCAGAGCACTGTACTAAGCGCTTGGGAAGTCCAAGTTGGCAACATATAGAGACAGTCCCTACCCAACAGTGGGCTCACAGTCTAAAAGGGGGAGACTATTGTCTACTGTGGTGGGCTCGGGTCAGGGTGGCATTCATTCATTCATTCACTATTTATTGAGCGCTTACTATGTACAAAGCACTGTACTAAGCGCTTGGGAGGGGACAATATAACAACACATTCCTGTGAGCTCTGGACTGTGAGCTCGTTGTGGGCAGGGAATGGGATGTTATACTGACCTCTCCCAAGCGCTTAGTACAGCGCTCTGCACACAGTAAGCGCTCGATACGAATAACATTCCTGCCCACGGCGAGCTCACAGTCTATAGGGGGAGACAGATATTAGTGTAAATAAATAGATAGATAATAAATAAATTACAGATATATACAGATGGGCTATGGGGACGGGAGTTTTTTTTAGACGTGGTTTTTAGACCGTGAGCCCACTGTTGGGTAGGGACTGTCTCTGTATGTTGCCAATTTGTACTTCCCAAGTGCTTAGTACAGTGCTCTGCACATAGTAAGCGCTCAATAAATACAATTGATTGATTGGTTGACGGGAGGAGAAATGAAAGAGGGGGAGAAGAGGAGTTTGTTTTGTTTTGTTGTCTCTCTCCCTCCTAGACTGCGAGCCCGTCGTTGGGTAGGGACTGTCTCTTGCCCAATTGTACTTTCCAAGCGCTCAGTACAGTGCTCTCCACACAGTAAGCGCTCCCTAAGGAGAAGCAGCGTGGCTCAGTGGAAAGAACCCAGGCTTGGGAGCCAGAGGTCATGGGTTCGAATCCGCACTCCGCCGCTTGTCAGCTGGGTGACTTTGGGCAAGTGTGCAGAGCACTGTACTAAGCGCTTGGGAAGTACAAGTTGGCAACACACAGAGACAGTCCCTACCCAACAGTGGGCTCACAGTCTAGAAGGGGGAGCCGGAGAACAAAACCAAACATACTAACAAAATAAAATAAATAGAATAGATATGTACAAGTAAAATAAACAAATGAATAAATAGAGCAATAAATATGTACAAACATATATACATATATACAGGTATTACCAGCGCTTAGAACAGGGCTTGGCACATAGTAAGCACCTACCAAATACTATCATTATTACTATAAGTATTACCAGTTCTTATTACAGTGCTTGGCACATAGTAAGCGCCTAACAAATACCATCATTATTATAATTATTACCAGCCTTTAGAACAGTGCTTGGCACATGGTAAGCGCCTAACAAATATCATTATTAGTATTACCAGCGCTTAGAACAGGGCTTGGCACATAGTAAGCGCCTACCAAATACCATCACTATTACTATAATTATTACCAGCCCTTAGAACAGTGCTTGGCACATGGTAAGCACTCAACAAATATCATTATTAGTATTACCAGTGCTTAGAACAGGGCTTGGCACATAGTAAGCGCCTACCAAATACCATTATTACTATAATTATTAGCAGCTCCTAGAACAGTGCTTGGCACATAGTAAGCGCCTACCAAGTACCATCATTATTATCATTATTACCAGCCCTTAGAACAGTGCTTGGCACATGGTAAGCGCTTAACAAATATCATTATTAGTATTACCAGCGCTTAGAATAGGGCTTGGCACATAGTAAGCGCCGAACATTATTACTATAATTATTACCAGCCCTTAGTATTACCAGCGCTTAGAACAGGGCTTGGCACATAGTAAGCGCTGAACATTATTACTATAATTATTACCAGCCCTTAGTATTACCAGCGCTTAGAACAGGGCTTGGCACATAGTAAGCGCCGAACATTATTACTATAATTATTACCAGCCCTTAGTATTACCAGCGCTCAGAACAGTACTTGGCACATAGTAAGCGCCTACCAAATACCATCATTATTACTATAATTATTACCAGCCCTTAGAACAGTGCTTGGCACATGGCAAGCGCCTAACAAATATCATTACTATCATTATCATCAATCGTATTTATTGAGCGCTTACTATGTGCAGAGCACTGTACTAAGCGCTTGGGAAGTACAAACTGGCAACATATAGAGACAGTCCCTACCCAACAGTGGGCTCACCGTCTAAAAGTATAAAATACATTATTAGTATTACCAGCGCTTAGAACAGGGCTTGGCACATAGTAAGCGCCTACCACATACCATCATTATTACTATAATTATTACCAGCCCTTAGAACAGTGCTTGGCACATGGCAAGCGCCTAACAAATATCATTATTAGTATTACCAGCGCTTAGAACAGGGCTTGGCACATAGTAAGCGCCTACCAAATACCATCATTATTACTATAAGTATTACCAGCCCTTAGAACAGTGCTTGGCACATAGTAAGCGCCTAACAAATACCATCATTATTATAATTACTACCAGCCCTTAGAACAGGGCTTGGCACATAGTAAGCGCCTACCAAATACCATCATTATTACTATAATTATTACCAGCCCTTAGAACAGTGCTTGGCACATGGTAAGCGCTTAACAAATATCATTATTAGTATTACCAGCGCTTAGAACAGGGCTTGGCACATAGTAAGCGCCTACCAAATACCATCATTATTACTATAAGTATTACCAGCTCTTAGAACAGTGCTTGGCACATAGTAAGCGCCTAACAAATACCATCATTATTAGTATTACCAGCCCTTAGAACAGGGCTTGGCACATAGTAAGCGCCTAACAAATACCAAAATTATTACTATAATTATTACCAGCCCTTAGAACAGTGCTTGGCACATGGCAAGTGCCTAACAAATATCATTATTAGTATTACCAGCGCTTAGAACAGGGCTTGGCACATAGTAAGCGCCTACCAAATACCATCATTATTACTATAATTATTACCAGCCCTTACAACAGTGCTTGGCACATGGCAAGCGCTTAACAAATATCATTATTAGTATTACCAGCGCTTAGAACAGGGCTTGGCACATAGTAAGCGCCTGACAAATACCATTATTATTACTATAAGTATTACCAGCCCTTAGAACAGTGCTTGGCACATGGCAAGCGCCTAACAAATATCATTATTAGTATTACCAGCGCTTAGAACAGGGCTTGGCATATAGTAAGCGCCTACCAAATACCATCATTATTACTATAATTATTACCAGCCCTTAGAACAGTGCTTGGCACATGGTAAGCGCTTAACAAATATCATTATTAGTATTACCAGCGCTTAGAACAGGGCTTGGCACATAGTAAGCACCTGACAAACACCATTATTATTACTATAATTATTACCAGCCCTTACAACAGTGCTTGGCACATGGCAAGCGCCTAACAAATATCATTATTAGTATTACCAGCGCTTAGAACAGGGCTTGGCACATAGTAAGCACCTGACAAACACCATTATTATTACTATAATTATTACCAGCCCTTACAACAGTGCTTGGCACATGGCAAGCGCCTAACAAATATCATTATTAGTATTACCAGCGCTTAGAACAGGGCTTGGCACATAGTAAGCGCTTAACCAAGGCCATCACTATTACTATAAGTATTACCAGCCCTTAGAACAGTGCTTGGCACATGGCAAGCGCCTAGCAAATATCATTATTAGTATTACCAGCGCTTAGAACAGGGCTTGGCACATAGTAAGCGCTTAACCAAGGCCATCACTATTATGATTAAATTGAACGAATGAAGGAAAGGGCAGGCTTCTTGGAGGCCAAACTCACCCGAATTTACCGCCAACGGCGTGGCCATGTTGGAGGCCCCAGTAACGGCCCCCACACCGGAAGTGCGGCCTAGTCCCCCTGCCAGGCGCCTCCCCACAGGGGCCAACGCCGCCGGACCCCCCTCCTCGCCCCCAAATTCGCCCACAGAAGCCCCCCAAATTCGCCCTGCTTCTTTTCCCACACTTCCTCCTCCTTTTGGCGAAGTCGGGGCGATTATAATCGGGCGCCAAAGCGGCGAAAAAGCGGGCCAGGGCCTCCGACCGGAAGAGACGCCGCCCGCTGCCTGCTGGGAAATGTAGTCCGTGCCGCCCGTGGGGGCCTCGGCCCTGAGCCCGGCCCACTGGAAATAATCAATTAGTCAATCAATCAATCAGTCGTATTTATTGAGCGCTTACTGTGTGCAGAGCACTGGACTGAGCGCTTGGGAAGTCCAAGTTGGCAACATCTAGAGACGGTCCTAACCCCACAGGGGGCTCACAGTCTAAAAGGGGGAGACAGAGAACAAAACCAAACATTTTAACAAAATAAAATAAGTAGAATAGATATGCACAAGTAAAATAAATAAATTAATGGAGTAATAAATATGTGCAAACATATATACATATATGTTAAGCGCTTACTATTCATTCAGTCGTATTTATTGAGCACTTACAGGGTGCAGGGCACTCTACTAAGCACCTGGAAAGTACGGCATTTGTTAAGTGCTTACTATTCATTCAGTCATATTTATTGAGCATTTACAGTGTGCAGAGCACTCTACTAAGCGCTTGGAAAGTACGGCATTTGTTAAGCCCCTACTATTCATTCAGTCATATTTTTTGAGCATTTACAGTGTGCAGAGCACTCTACTAAGCACTTGGAAAGAACGGCATTTGTTAAGCGCTTACTATTCATTCAGTCGTATTTATTGAGCATTTACAGTGTGCAGAGCACTCTACTAAGCGCTTGGAAAGTACGGCATTTTTTAAGCCCCTACTATTCATTCAGTTGTATTTATTAAGCATTTACAGTGTGCAAGGCACTCTACTAAGCACCTGGAAAGTACGGTATTTGTTAAGCGCTTACTAGTCATTCAGTCATATTTATTGAGCACTTACAGTGTGCAGGGCACTCTTCTAAGTGCCTGGAAAGTACGGCATTTGTTAAGCATTTACTATTCATTCAGTCGTATTTATTGAGCACTTACAGGGTGCAGGGCACTCAACTAAGCTCATGGAAAGTACAGCATTTGTTAAGCGCTTACTATTCATTCTTCAGTTATATTTATTGAGCACTTATAGTGTGCAGGGCACTCTACTAAGCGCTTGGAAAGAACAGCATTTGTTAAGCCCCTACTATTCATTCAGTTATATTTATTGAGCACTTACACTGTGCAGGGCACTCTACTAAGCACCTGGAAAGTACGGCATTTGTTAAGCACCTACTATTCATTCAGTCGTATTTATTGAGCACTTACAGGGTGCAGGGCACTCTACTAAGCGCTTGGAAAGTACGGCATTTGTTAAGCACCTACTATTCATTCAGTCGTATTTATTGAGCACTTACAGTGTGCAGGGCACTCTACTAAGCGCCTGGAAAGTACGGCATTTGTTAAGCACCTACTATTCATTCAGTCGTATTTATTGAGCACTTACAGGGTGCAGGGCACTCTACTAAGTGCTTGGAAAGTATGGCATTTGTTAAGCACTTACTATTCATACAGTGTGCAGGGCACTCTACTAAGCACTTGGAGAGTACGGCATTTGTAAAGCACTTACTATTCATTCAGTCGTATTTATTGAGCACTTACAGTGTGCAGGGCACTCTACTAATCGCCTGGAAAGTACGGCATTTGTTAAGCGCTTACTATTCATTCAGTCGTATTTATTGAACACTTACAGTGTGCAGGGCACTCTACCAAGCACCTGGAAAGTATGGCATTTGTTAAGCGCTTACTATTCATTCAGTCGTATTTATTGAGCACTCACAGTGTGCAGGGCACTCTACTAAGCACTTGGAAAGTATGGCATTTGTTAAGCGCCTACTATTCATTCAGTCAGTCGTATTTATTGAGCACTTACAGTGTGCAGAGCACTCTACTAAGTGCTTGGAAAGCACAATTCAGCAGTAGAGACAATCCCAGCCCACACAGGGTTTACAGTCTAGAAGGGGGAAAACAGACATAATAATGATGGCATCGTAGAGAAGCAGCGTGGCTCAGTGGAAAGAGCGAGGGCTTTGGAGTCAGAGGTCATGGGTTCAAATCCCGACTCTGCCCATTGTCAGCTGTGTGACTTTGGGCAAGTCACTTAGCTTCTCTGGGCCTCAGTTACCTCATCTGTAAAATGGAGATTAAGACTGGGAGACCCCCTATGGGACAACCTCATTGAATGAATAGTAAGCGCTTAACAAATGCCATCATTATCTTATTATTATTATTATTATTATTATTATTTCCAGTGGGCCTGTAAAATGGGGATTAAGACCATCAGCTCCGTGTGGGACATGGGCTGTGTCCAACCTAATGATAAACTTTTCTCTATCCCAGTTCTTAGAACAGTGGTTGACGCACTGTACCATTATTTTGATATATTTGCCCACGGTCACAGAGCAGACATGGGATTAGAACCCAGATCATCATCAATCGCATTTATTGAGCACTTACTGTGTGCAGAGCACTGTACTAAGATCCTTCTGAGTCCCAAGCCTCGAAGCCACTGCTTCTCCATTCTGTTCTTCTTCGATCAGGGTGGAACGGGAGCCGAAAATGAGTCAGCCACATGGTGCTATTCTTTCAAAAGCCAAGAAAAGCACGGAGCTGCCTTCATAGGAACACAACATGCAAGAGCAAAGGAAGCAATACAACGCGGCCATTATACTCCCCGTTGGTCACACCCATCTTGGAGAACTGAGTCCAGTTTTCCCCCTGCTTATTCTCCAACCGAAGAGCTCTGGGACACAATCCGGGCTCCAGGACTCTCTATCTCTGCCCAACAGTAAGCGCTTAACGAATACCACCATTATTATTATTATTATTATTAAATGCCCCCTGAACCACCCATCTGTCGGCGAGAGCCAAGGATTTCCATTGCCTTGCACGTACATGGGGTTCAAAGAGGATAGAACGGAGCTTTTCCTTCCCTAAAGCCGAGCCGGGGCCAAAAAATTCCCGAACAAGGTACGAGTGTGTTCTGATTGGAAAAGAAAAAAATCAGGGTTATTGCTTTACGAAAGGATGCGGAGAAAAGGTTCAGAGAAGAGTGTCAAAACATATTCAACGGTGATAAAGTCTGTGAGGAAATGTTAGACTCTAGACCGTAAGCCCGTTGTGGGCAGGGAATGTGAAAAAAGAATAAACACCCCTCCTCCCTAAATGATTTAGGCCCTCATCTGGAAAATGGGGATGAGGACTGTGAGCCCCACGCGGGACAACCTGATCACCCTGTAACCTCCCCAGCGCTTAGAACAGTGCTTTGCACATCGTAAGCGCTTAACAAATACCGCCATTATTATTATTATTATTAAATGCCCCCTGAACCACCCATCTGTCGGCGAGAGCCAAGGATTTCCAGTTCCTTGCACATACGTGGGGTTCAGAGAGGATAGAACGGAGCTTTTCCTTCCCTAAAGCCGAGTCGGGGACAAAAAATTCCCGAACAAGGTACGAGGGCGTTCTGATTGGAAAAGGAAAAAAAAATCGGGGTTATTGCTTTACGAAAGGATGCGGAGAAAAGGTTCAGAGAAGGGAGACAAAACATATTCAACGGTGATAAAGTCTGTGAGGAAGTGTTAGACTCTAGACCCTAAGCCCATTGTGGGCAGGGAATGTGAAAAAATAATAAACAACTCTCCTCCCTAAATGATTTAGGACCTCGGTCAATCAATCTATGGTATTTATTGAGTGCTTTAGAGAAGCAGCGTGGCTCAGCAGAAAAAGCACGAGTTTTGGAGTCCCACTGTAGGGTGGGGACCGTCTCTATATGTTGCCAACTTGGACTTCCCAAGCGCTTAGTACAGTGCTCTGCACACAGTAAGCGCTCAATAAATATGATTGACTGATTGATTGGTATTTTAGACTGTAAGCCCACTGTTGGGTAGGGACTGTCTCTATATGTTGCCAACTTGGACTTCCCAAGCGCTTAGTACAGTGCTCTGCACACAGTAAGCGCTCAATAAATACGATTGATTGATTGATTGGTATTTGCTACCCACATCATTATTATTGTTAAGATTAAGGACTCCGCACGAATACTCATAACATCGCTTCCTCAAGGGTTTCCCAACCTTACCTATACCTGTGTTCATTCATTCAATCGTATTTGTTGAGCGCTTACTGTCTGCAGAGCACTGTACTAAGCGCTTAATCTTGTCCACTTAGTAATAATAATGATATATATGTTTGTACATATTTATTGCTCTATTTTATTTGTACATATTTATTCTACTTATTTTATTTTGTTAATATGTTTTGTTTTGTTGTCTGTCTCCCCCTTCTAGACTGTGAGCTCGCTGTTGGGTAGGGACCATCTCTATATGTTGCCAACTTGGACTTCCCAAGCGCTTAGTACAGTGCTCTGCACACAGTAAGCGCTCAATAAATACGATTGATTGACTGATTGATTGATTGGTATTTAAGACTGTGAGCCCGCTGTTGGGTAGGGACTGTCTCTATATGTTGCTACCTTATACTTCCCAAGCGCTTAGTACAGTGCTCTGCACACAGTAAGCACTCAATAAATGCGATTGATTGATTGATTGGTATTTGCTACCCACATCATTATTATTGTTAAGATTAAGGACTCCGCATGAATACTCATAACATCGCTTTCTCAAGGGTTTCCCAACCTTACCTATACCTGTATTCATTCATTCAATCGTATTTATTGAGCACTTACTGTGTGCAGAGCACTGTACTAAGCGCTTAAATCTTGTCCACTTAATAATAATAATGATATACATGTTTGTACATGTTTATTACTCTATTTTATTTGTACATATTTATTCTATTTATTTTATTTTGTTAATATGTTTTGCTTTGTTGTCTCTCTCCCCGTTCTAGACTGTGAGCTCGCTGTTGGGTAGGGACCATCTCTATATGTTGCCAACTTGGACTTCCCAAGCGCTTAGTACAGTGCTCTGCACACAGTAAGTGCTCAATAAATACGATTGATTGATTGATTGATTGATTGGTATTTGCTACCCACATCATTATTATTGTTAAGATTATGGACTCCGCATGAATACTCATAGCATCGCTTCCTCAAGGGCTTCCCAACCTTACCTATACCTGTATTCATTCATTCAATCGTATTTATTGAGCACTTACTGTGTGCAGAGCACTGTACTAAGCACTTAATCTTGTCCACTTAATAATAATAATGATATATATGTTTGTACGTATTTATTGCTCTATTTTATTTGTACATATTTATTGTACTTATTTTATTTTGTTAATATGTTTTGTTTTGTTGTCCGTCTCCCCCTTCTAGACTGTGAGCTCGCTGTTGGGTAGGGACCGTCTCTATATGTTGCCAACTTGGACTTCCCAAGCGCTTAGTACAGTGCTCTGCACACAGGAAGCGCTCAATAAATACAATTGAATGAATGAATGAATGAATGAATGGTCATGGGTTCAAATCCCGGCTCCACCACTTGTCAGCTGTGTGACTTTGGGCAAGTCTAGTCTTCTAGACTGTGAGCCCGCTGTTGGGTAGGGACCGTCTCTATATGTTGCCAACTTGGACTTCCCAAGCGCTTAGTCCAGTGCTCTGCACACAGTAAGCGCTCAATAAATATGATTGATTGATGGATTGATCTCCTCCAAGAGGCCTGCCCCAATTAAACCTTCTTTTCCCCAGTTTCCTCTCCCTTCTGCGTCTTCTATGCACATCTCTGCGTCACCATCGCCCCACCTTTAGTACCTATGTACGTATCTCTAAATCATTAATTTGTATTAATGTCTTTCCCCCCCGTAGACTGTAAGTTTATTGTGGGCAGGGATCGTTTCTACCAACTCTGTCGGGTTGTTCTCTCCCCAGCTCTTAGTGCAGTGCTCTGCACCAAGTGATTGCTCAATGGATACCTTTGATCGATACCCTGACTTGAAGATTTCCAACGAGAGAGGATTAAAGCACCCCGAAAGCACTCGGGCCGGAGCAGGAAGCGTTTTCAATTTCTCATCTCAAAGGGAAACTGGAAGAGACCATCATAGAGAAAGGAGAGAGAAAATGTGTCCGTGACGTTTGGAAGCACGAAAATAAACCCGGAGAAGACGCTATTAATACCGGCGCTAGATCGCCTCTCGGGAGACGATCGTACCTATCCATCCCCGACTTCGCCCCTACCATGGAAGAGCCTTTCTGAAAGGCTCTGCTATGTCCTGGTAAATGACTGCTTCGATTCGGCTCGAATTCTCATCTCGTGTTACCATAGCGATCAGAGGGACCATCAAGAGACTCATTCATATCGGCAGCTGAGAGGAAGGCCGTGGTGTCACCCAAATGACACATATTCATCCTGTCATACTCAAGAGAGTAGAACACTGCTAGGGAAAGAGGAACGAGAAAGATTCGACGGAGGGAGGAAAAGGAAAAGGTGGAGGAAGAGGGACACGCAAATTCGTGAAGCGTTCCGTATTTTCTATTTATTTATTTGTTTTACTTGTACATATCTATTCTATTTATTTTATTTCGTTAATACGTTTGGTTTGGTTCTCTGTCTCCCCCTTCTAGACTGTGAGCCCACTGTTGGGTAGGGACCGTCTTTGTATGTTGCCAACTTCATCCATCCAGTTGTATTTATTGAGCGCTTACTGTGTGCAAAGCACTGTCCTAAGCGCTTGGGAAGTCCAAGTCGGCAACATACAGAGACGGTCCCTACCCGACAAGGGGCTCACAGTCTAGAAGGGGGAGACGGACGACAAAACAAAACACGGAGACATGAGTGCTCTGTACACAGTAAGCGCTCAATAAATACGATTGATTGATTGATTGATTGATTGAGGGGAAGGCTGTGGAGCCTATGAGGAAAGGTGACCATTTCCTCAGAGAAAACTAAACCCAAAACTTAGGACGGGAAGCCAAGATGGGATAAGAAGAGAGGAAGAGACCCAGAGATTGAGGAAAAGGCTTCCATTCATTCATTCATTCATTCATTCATTCATTCAGTCGTATTTGTTGAGTGCTTCCTATGTGCAGAGCATTGTACTAAGCGCTTGGGAAGTACAAGTCGGCAACATGTAGAGACGGGCCCTACCCAACAACAGGTTCACGGTCTAGAAGGGGGAGACAGACAACAAAACAAAACATGTGGACAGGTGTCAAGTCAGCAGAATAAATAGAAGTAAAGCTAGATCAATCAATCAATCAATCAATCAATCAATCATATTTATTAAGCGCTTACTCTGTGCAGAGCACTGTACTAAGCGCTTGAGAAGCACAAGTTGGCAACACATAGAGACAGTCCCTACCCAACAGTGGGCTCACAGTCTAGACAGTGCTTAATGAATAAGTGCTTAAGACTGTGAGCTCCCCGTGGGACAACCTGATCACCTTGTAATCTCCCCAGTGCTTAGAACAGTGCTTTGCACATAGTAAGCGCTTAATAAATGCCATCATTATTATTATTATTACTTAACTTCTCTGGCCCTCAGCTACCTCATCTGTAAAATGGGGATTAGGATGGTGAGCCCCACGTGGGACAACCTGATCACCTTGTAATCTCCCCAGCGCTTAGAGCAGTGCTTGGCACATAGTAAGCGCTTAATAAATGCCATCATTATTATTATTATTACTTAACTTCTCTGGGCTTCAGTGACCTCATCTGTAAAATGGGGATTAGGACTGTGAGCCCCACGTGGGACAACCTGATTACCTTGTATCTATCCCAGTGCTTAGAACAGTGCTTAGCACATAGTAAGCGCTTAACAAATACCTTTATTGTCATCATTATGATTGTTGTTGTTGTTATTGTAAAGTAACAACGATGAACTGTCTACCCCCTATCCCATTTACCCTTTGAATCTGTGGTTACTATTTTCCCTTAGCACAAGGTTCTTCCAGGACATAATCCTGGCTTTTGAGGAGAAATTCCCCATGCCTGGAATACCTATGATCTCCCGTTAGAGAAGCAGCATGGCTCAGTGGAAAGAGCCCGGGCTTTGGAGTCAGAG
The DNA here is from genome assembly GCF_015852505.1 of Tachyglossus aculeatus. Taxonomy (NCBI): domain Eukaryota; kingdom Metazoa; phylum Chordata; class Mammalia; order Monotremata; family Tachyglossidae; genus Tachyglossus; species Tachyglossus aculeatus. The sequence continues at coordinate 47,473,699 of NC_052075.1, read as the reverse complement.
TTCATGGGTTCGAATCCCAGCTCCGCCAACGTGTCGGCTGTGTGACCTTGGGCAAGTCACTTAACTTCTCGGAGCCTCAGTTCCTTCATCTGTAAAATGGGGATGATGACTGTGAGCCCCACGCGGTACAACCTGATCACCTTGTATCCCCCCAGTGCTTAGAACAGTGATTTGCACATAGTAAGTGCTTAACAAATACCATTATTATTATTATTATTATTAGCAATGGGATTGTTCGGCTCTAGAGGGAGATGGACATATTTAATAGTAATGGTGGCATTTTTTAAGAGCTTGCTGTGTGCCAAGCAACGCACTTAGGGCTGGGTAGATGCAAGATAACTAGGTCAGATGCGGTTCCTCACTCATATGATGATGATGATGATGATGGCATTTATTAAGCGCTTACTACGTGCAAAGCACCGTTCTAAGCGCTGGCACCGTATGTGGTTCACAGGCTAACAGAAGGGAGAATAGACACCGAATCTCCATTTTACCGGTGAGGGAAAGGAGGCCCAGGGACGTGAAGTGACTTCCCCCAAGCCACGCTGGGATAATAATAAAAATAATAATAGTAATAATGGTATTTGTTAAGCACTTGATATGTGCCAAGAGCTGTTCTAAGCGCTGGGGTAGATACAAGGTAATCAGGTTGTCCCACGTGGGGCTCACAGTCTTAATCCCCATTTTACAGATGAAGTCACTGAGGCCTAGGAAAGTGAAGTGACTTGCCCAAAGTCACCCAGCTGACAAAGTGGTGGAGCCGGGATTGGAACCCAGGCCCTCCGACTCTCAATTCTATGCTCTTTCCTCTAGTCTAGTCTAGAAGCAGCGTGGCTCAGTGGAAGGAGTATGGGCTTGGGAGTCTGAGGTCATGGGTTTGAATCCCGGCCCCGCCACTTGTCTACTGTGTGACTTTGGGCAAGTCACTTCACTTTTCTGTGTCTCCGTTACTTATCTGGAAATCAATCAATCAACCATATTTATTGAGCGCTTACTGTGTGCAGAGCACTGTACTAAGCGCTTGGGAAGTACAAGTTGGCAACATATAGAGACAGTCCCTACCCAACAGTGGGCTCACGGTCTAGAAGGGGGAGTATCAATCAAGGGGGAGTATGGAAAGTATCAATCTTTCATTATCATTGCACCAGAAAGGTGATGGTTACCGTTTAAACCAGTTGTTGGGTAGGGACCGTCTCTATATGTTGCCAACTTGTACTTCTCAAGCGCTTAGTACAGTGCTCTGCACACAGTAAGCGCTCAATAAATACGATTGATGATGATGATGATTGCACCAGAAAGGTGATGGTTACCATTTAAACCCGTTGTTGGGTAGGGACCGTCTCTATATGTTGCCAATTTGTACTTCTCAAGCACTTAGTACAGTGCTCTGCACACAGTAAGCGCTCAATAAAGACGATTGAATGAATGAATGAATGAATGAAAGTGCGGAGTAAGACTGTGAGCCCCACGCGGGACAACCTAATCACCTTGTATCTCCCCCCCAGCGCTTAGAACAGTGCTTTGCACATAGTAAGCGCTTAACAGATGCCATCATTATTATTATTATTGTTAGTCTATGCTGCTTCACATATTTAGCCCTCAATTACGAAGATGGGAAAGAAGGGCAAAGGTCGATTGATTCTAACCACTTAGAAAAGACAGTAATTGACTCAAAATCCTCTGGTCTGAAGTATTTTATTAGTAATGAATCCTATTAATGAAACTAGACCACAATACCAGTTCCTGGGGCAATGTCTACTCAGCTCCACTGCACAACCCCGTTCACTTGAAAATACTCTTTTCAAAAAGCATAGGGATCTTTCACCTGGCTTATTAAAAATATAACCACAAATGAATTTTGCTGCAGAGAATTGCACAGTTGCATTTTCTGAATTTTGAGTATTTAAATTCCCAATCATATCATGGGATTAATATAAACTTCTTAAAATATTGAAACAAGGAAAATTTTTTTTGCATTTGATCAGAGCACCTTATTGCATAGTACGTTATTTCCTAAGGGCCGTTTTTTTCATTAGCTTTGCGTAGCGTTGAGGGCTATGCCACTCACATCAGACCTCCCACGGACATTTTTGACGTTGATGGTAGAATAATCAAATTCTATTTTTTGTGGTATTTATCAAGCGCTTGCTATGTGCCAGGCACTGTACTAAGCACTGAGGTCGATGCAAGATAATCAGGTTGGACAAAGTCCCTGTCCCACACGGGGCTCAAAGTCTTAATCCCCATTTTACAGATGGGGTAACTGAGGCACAGAGAAGTTAAGTGACTTGTCCAAGGTCACACTGCAGACAAGCGGCGGAGCAGGTATTAGAACCCATGACCTCTGACTTCCAAGGCCGTGCTTTTTCCTCTAGAACACGCTGCTTCTCATGGCGGGCACATCTGAGGCCCAAATAAAATGGGAGGATCAAGAGAGGCAAATGTCCAACCCAAAACGCTTGGGAGAATATTCTGTGCCACTGGAAAATGGTAGATTTCTACGACACGACGAGTAAAAAATGTGCTTCTATCCTTGTACAATCCTCCAACTCATTGCTATTAGCCTCAGAAAACAAAGAAAATTAGCTTCCTTGTTCTCCGCAATCCCTTGAGGAGACTTTGTTGAGCGGTCGGTAACCAAGCTGGGTCGGGGAAAAGAATGAATTGTGCCCGGGCCGGGAAGCCGTAACCAGGAACAGATGGAAACCCTCCAGTCATCACCATCATCATCAATCGTATTTATTGAGCGCTTACTATGTGCAGAGCACTGTACTAAGCGCTTGGGAAGTACAAATTGGCAACATGTAGAGACAGTCCCTACCCAACAGTGGGCTCACAGTCTAAAAGGGGGAGACAGAGAACAAAACCAAACATACTAACAAAATAAAATAAATAGGATAGATATGTACAAGTAAAATAAATAAATAAATAAATAGAGTAATAAATATGTACAAACATATATACATATATACAGTCCCCAAGTCTTTGAGGTTCTGTGAACTCAGAGGCCTGAGCTTTGTCGCTAAGCTACTTGCAGACATTTGACCTGAGCGATTGACCCACTGTTGGGTAGGGACCGTCTCTATATGTTGCCAACTTGTACTTCCCAAGCGCTTAGTACAGTGCTCTGCACACAGTAAGCGCTCAATAAATACGATTGATGATGATGATGATGACAGGGATCAGAAGGCCTTGCCTTTCCTTTAGCCCGGTCACATCGGATCACAAATGACAGGTATCCCCCATCACAGTGAAATCCAGCTTGGCACTAATTGGCACCATCTGAAAACAGTTCCAGCCAAGGGCTGTTCTTTCAAACTCTGGTATGCCCCCTTTTTCGCTAATTCATTAATTCAATCATATTTATTGAGTGCTTACTATGTGCAGAGCACTGTACTAAGCACTTGGGAAGTACAAGTTGGCAACATCTAGACTTTTAGACTGTGAGCCCACTCTTTTAGACTGTGAGCCCACTGTTGGGTAGGGACTGTATCTATATGTTGCAAACTTGTACTTTCCAAGCGCTTAGTACAGTGCTCTGCACACAGTAAGTGCTCAATAAATATGATTGATGATGATGATGATGATGATCTAGAGACGGTCCCTACCCAACAGCGTGCTCACAGTCTAGAAGGGGGAGACAGAGAACAAAACAAAACATATTAATAAAATAAAATAAATAGAATAAATATGTACAAATAAAGTAAATTCATTCATTAATTCAATCGTATTTATTGAGCGCTTACTATATGCAGAGCACTGTACTAAGCACTAGGGAAGTACAAGTTGGCAACATCTAGAGCCGGTCCCTACCCAACAGTGGGCTCACAGTCTAGAAGGGGGAGACAGAGACCAAAACAAAACATATTAACTAAATAAAATAAATAGAATAAACATGTACAAATAAAGTAAATTCATTCATTCATTCAATCGTATTTATTGAGCACTTACTATGTGCAGAGCACTGTACTAAGCGCTTGGGAAGTCCAAGTTGGCAACATCTAGAGATGGTCCCTACCCAACAGCGGGCTCACAGTCTAGAAGGGGGAGACAGACGACAAAACAAAACATATTAACAAAATAAAATAAATAGAATAAACATGTACAAATAAAGTAAATTCATTCATTAATTCAATCGTATTTATTGAGCACTTACTATGTGCAGAGCACTGTACTAAGCGCTTGGGAAGTCCAAGTTGGCAACATCTAGAGCCGGTCCCTACCCAACAGTGGGCTCACAGTCTAGAAGGGGGAGACCGAGAACAAAACAAAACATATTAACAGAATAAAATAAATAGAATAAACACGTTCATTAGTCGAGCGCAGGTGCCCATTGTGGCAAGGCAGGGCCGGATTTTGAACTGCCTCGCAAATATGCAAAAACCCCCTCAAATCCTCTCCTTCTTTCCCCACATATTTTACCATCCTGTAATATCTTAGCAGCCCTATGCATACAAAGCTATATCATAGCAAAAACAATCACTACGATAGGTCTAATAATTGTGGTATTGTGGAATTTGTTAAGCGCTTACCGCGAGGCTCAGTGGAAAGAGCCCGGGCTTTGGAGTCAGAGGTCATGGGTTCAAATCCCGGCTCCGCCAACTGTCAGCTGGGTGACTTTGGGCAAGTCACTTCACTTCTCTGGGCCTCAGTTCCCTCATCTGTAAAATGGGGATTAAAACTGTGAGCCCCCCGTGGGACAACCTGATCACCTTGTAGACTCCCCAGAGCTTAGAACAGTGCTTTGCACATAGTAAATGCTTAACAAATACATAACCAGCTAGCTCTCTTCCTCCCTTCAAGGCCCTGCTGAGAGCTCACCTCCTCCAGGAGGCCTTCCCAGACTGAGCCCCTTCCTTCCTCTCCCCCTCGTCCCCCTCTCCATCCCCCCATCTTACTCCTTCCCTTCCTCACAGCATCTGTATATATGTATATATGTTTGTACATATTTATTACTCTATTTATTTATTTATTTATTTTACTTGTACCTATCTATTCTATTTATTTTATTTTGTTAGTATGTTTGGTTTTGTTCTCTGTCTCCCCCTTTTAGACTGTGAGCCCACTGTTGGGTAGGGACTGTCTCTATATGTTGCCAATTTGTACTTCCCAAGTGCTTAGTACAGTGCTCTGCACATAGTAAGCGCTCAATAAATACGATTGATGATGATAACCAACAAATACTGTGATGGGGGATACCTGTCATTTGTGATCTGATGTGATCAGGCTAAAGGAAAGGCAAGGCCTTCCTATTATCAATCAATCAATCAATCAATCAATTGTATTTATTGAGCGCTTACTGCAGAGAAGCAGCGTGGCTCAGTGGAAAGAGCTTGGGCTTTAGAGTCAGAGGTCATGGGTTCGTATCCCGGCTCCACCAACCGTCAGCTGTGTGACTTTGGGCAAGTCACTTCACTTCTCTGTGCCCCAGTTCCCTCATCTGTACAATGGGGATGAAGACTGGGAGCCCCCTGTGGGACAACTGGATTGCCTTGTAACCTCCCCAGCGCTTAGAACAGTGCTTTGCACATAGTAAGCGCTTAATAAATGCCATTATTATTATTATTATTACTGTGTGCAAAAGAAGGCTTAATTGGGGAAGACTTCTTGGAGGAGGTGACCTCAATACTGCTCTGAAGGTGGGGAGAGTGGTGGTCTGGTGTTTATGGAGGGAAAGGGAGTTCCAGGCGAGTGGGAGGCTGTGAGAAAGGGGTCGGATTCCGAAAAAAACCCACTTAATCAAATAAAGAAATCGATAGATCCTTCGATTATTGCACCTAGGCCACTACTCAAGGTGACAGCATTGATCTGAGGGAGTGCATTAATGAGGACGCTAATAACCGGGCTGTGAAAATTCAGCTTGGCCAAACCTAGAAAAATGGAAAGAGAAAGGGAGGAGTGACTATTATGCAGTTTTCAGTTTTACAAACATCAGTGTGATTTCCCTGATCCGGGTGGTTTGCATGTCAATTTAATGATTAAAACAAAAATGGAAACTTTCTGTGCAGGCAAGGAATTTAATTTCCCTTTTCCTCAGTTGCCTCACTGGTAAAATGAGAATTCAGTACACGCTCTTTCTCCTTCTTAGACTGCAAGCCTCACGCTGGATAGGGATTGGGTCTGACTGGATTATCATAATAATAAATAATAATAACGATGGCATTTGTAAGCGCTTGGTATGTGCGAGGCACTGTTCTATGCGCTGGGGGGATACGATTCATTCATTCATTCATTCAATCAATCGTATTTATTGAGCGCTTTTACTGTGTGCAGAGCACTTACTAAGCGCTTTGGAAGTACAAGTTGGCAACATACAGAGACGGTTCCTACCCAACAATGGGCTCACAGTCTAGAAGGGGGAGACAGAGAAGAAAACCAAACATATTAACAAAATAAAATAAATAGAATAGATATGTACAAGTAAAATAAATAAATAGATAGAGTAATAAATATTCATTCATTCGTTCATTCATTCAATCATATTTATTGAGCGCTTACTGTGTGCAGAGCACTGTACTAAGCGCTTGGCAAGTACACGTTGGCAACATATAGAGACGGTCCCTACCCAACAGCAGGCTCACAGTCTAGAAGGGGGAGACAGACAACAAAACATTCGGACAGGTGTCAAGTCATTCCCTGCCCCACGTGGGGCTCACAATCTTAATCCCCATTTTACAGATGAGGCAACTGAGGCCCATATTACTACAGGAAAGACAAGGCATTATTATTGTTATGTGGCAGGCACTGTACTAATTGTTGGGGTAGAGACAAGATAATCGGGTCCCACGCGATTGATTGAGTTGAAGATTTCAGGCAACTCTGCCTTGCTGAAGGCCTTAGGAACTCCTGATAGTTTCCAGGGATTTGAAATATAATAATAATAATGGCATTTATTAAGCGCTTACTATGTGCAAAGCACTGTTCTAAGTGCTGGCACTGTTCTAAGCGCTGGCACTGTTCTAATATGACCGAGTCCCTGGCCTTCCAAGACTTGCAAGGGAAATACAGAAGTGAAGGAAGGAAAAATCCATGGAGCAGTGGAAGAAGCTAAGAATAGAGGGTGTATATTTTTATGTCATTTATTCAGCGTTTGTCTGCAGCATGTCCCTGGGCAAGTCACTTTACTTCTCTGTGCCTCAGTTACCTCATCTGTAAAATGGAGATTAAGATAGTGAGCCCCATGTGGGACAGGGACTCTGTCCAACCTGATTTGCTTATATCCACCCCAGCATCTATTACAGTGCCTGGCACATAGTAAATGCTTAACAAACACCGCAATTATTACTGTCACTATTATTCAGACTTTTTAGACTGTGAGCGCACTGTTGGGTAGGGACTGTCTCTATATGTTGCCAGCTTGTACTTCCCAAGCGCTTAGTATAGTGCTCTGCACACAGTAAGCGCTCAATAAATATGATTGATTGATTCAGAAAACAAGGGCCTTACAGGGGAGTGATTGAGGAGATTGTTCTCCTCCAAGTTCTTTGGACAGTACTTGGCCCAATCAATCCATGGTATTTATTGAGCGCTTACTGTGTGCAGTGCACTGTGCTGAGTGCTTGGGGGAGTACAAAACAATAATAATAATAACAGCATTTATTAAGCGCTTACTATGTGCAAAGCACCGGTCTAAGCATTGGGGAGGTTACAAGGTGATCAGGTTGTCCCACGGGGGGGCTCAATCTTCATCCCCACTTTACAGATGAGGTAACTGAGGCGCAGAGAAGTTAAGTGACTTGTCCAAAGTCACACAGCTGACAATTGGCGGAGCCAGGATTTGAACCCATGACCTCTGACTCCAAAGCCCGGGCTCTTTTCACTGAACCACGTTGTGGATATGATCTCTGCCCACTAGCAGGGGCGAATGAATGAAGGAAAGATGCGAGGAAGATGAATGATGATGATGATGATGATGATGGCATTTATTAAGTGCTTACTATGTGCAAAGCACTGTTCTAAGCATTGGCGAGGTTGCAAGGTGATCAGGTTGTCCCACGTGGGGGCTCAACCTTCAACCCCATTTTACAGATGAGGTAACTGAGGCGCAGAGAACTTAAGTGACTTGTCCAAAGTCATACAGCTGACAATTGGCAGAGCCAGGATTTGAACCCATGACCTCTGACTCCAAAGCCCGGGCTCTTTTCACTGAACCACGCTGTGGATATGATCTCTGCCCACTAGCAGGGGAGAATGAATGAAGGAAAGATACGAGGAAGATGAATGATGATGATGATGATGATGATGATGATGATGATGGCATTTATTAAGTGCTTACTATGTGCAAAGTACTGTTCTAAGCACTGGGGAGGTTACAAGGTGATCAGGTTGTCCCACGGGGGGCTCAATCTTCATCCCCATTTTACAGATGAGGTAACTGAGGCGCAGAGAAGTTAAGTGACTTGTCCAAAGTCACACAGCTGACAATTGGCGGAGCCGGGATTTGAACCCATGACCTCTGACGCCAAAGCCCGGGCTCTTTCCACTGAGCCATGCTGTGGATATGATCTCTGCCCACTAGCAGGGGAGAATGAATGAAGGAAAGATATGAGGAAGATGAATGATGATGATGGCATTTATTAAGTGCTTACTATGTGCAAAGCACTGTTCTAAGCACTGGGGAGGTTACCAGGTGATCAGGTTGTCCCACGGGGGGGCTCAATCTTCATCCCCATTTTACAGATGAGGTAACTGAGGCGCAGAGAAGTTAAGTGACTCGTCCAAAGTCACACAGCTGACAATTGGCGGAGCCGGGATTTGAACCCATGACCTCTGACTCCAAAGCCCGGGCTCTTTCCACTGAGCCGCACTGTGGATATGATCTCTGCCCACTAGCAGTGGAGAATGAATGAAGGAAAGATACGAGGAAGATGAATGAGGCTATCCTATGCAACACTGAAGTATGGACTGAAAATACAAAGAATCATGTGAATTTTGAGGATGAAGAAACCCTGGAGGGATAAGATAATTTATTACAGTGAACTAAAGTGAGAAAACAGCCCAAGAGGATAATTGAAACAGTTTAAAGTATTGGAATTACAAGCTCTTGGGAGAGTCGATAAGCACACGGTAAGTGCTCAATAAATCGAACTGATTGATTGATTTAGGAAGCTCACGTCGCTGTATTCTTTTCCGAATCCAGTTTGGCCACCCAAGGTCTGGATAAATAAGCTCTCGATAAATGTAATTGATGGATTGAGAGGATTCATGCTGACGGATTCTTTTCTGAGCCCAGTTTGGCTGCCCGAGTTCTGGGTAAATGCTCAGTAAATGCCATTGATTGATAGAGAAGCAGCGTGGCTCAGTGGAAAGAGCCTGGGCTTTGGAGTCAAGAGGTCGTGGGTTCAAATCCCGGCTCCGCCACTTGTCAGCTGGGTGACTTTGGGCAAGTCACTTCACTTCTCTGGGCCTCAGTTCCCTCATCTGTAAAATGGGGATGAAGACTGTGAGCCCCACGTGGGACAACCTGATTACCTTGTATCTACCCCAGTGCTTAGAACAGTGCTTTGCACATAGTAAGCGCTTAACAAATACCATCATCATCAATCGTATTTATTGAGCGCTTACTGTGTGCAGAGCACTGTACTAAGCGCTTGGGAAGTACAAGTTGGCAACATATAGAGACAGTCCCTACCCAATAGTGGGCTCACAGTCTAACATTATTATTATTATTATTATTATTATTAAGTGGCATGGCGGAGGGGAATTAGTTCCACGTGTCTTCACTGTACCCCTCCTGGAGACGGCAACATGCCAGTCACCTCCCGGTGCCAGTTTAAGGGGGTAATATGGGGACTCTAGACTGTGAGCCCACTGTTGGGTAGGGACTGTCTCTATATGTTGCCAACTTGTACTTCCCAAGCGCTTAGTACAGTGCTCTGCACACAGTAAGCGCTCAATAAATACGATTGATTGACTGTCTCTATATGTTGCCAACTTGTACTTCCCAAGCGCTGACTCTGCACACAGTAAGTGCTCAATAAATATGATTGATTGATTGATTGATTGACTGTCTCTATATGTTGCCAGCTTGTACTTCCCAAGCACTTAGTACAGTGCTCTGCACACAGTAAGCGCTCAAGAAATACGATTGATTGATTGATTGACTGTATATGTTGACAACTTGTACTTCCCAAGTGCTTAGTCCAGTGCTCTGTACACAGTAAGCGCTCAATAAATACGATTGATTGATTGATCGATCGACTGTCTCTACATGTTGTCAACTGTACTTCCCAAGCACTTAGTACAGTGCTCTGCACACAGTAAGCGCTCAATAAATACGATTGATTGACTGTCTCTATATGTTGCCAACTTGTACTTCCCAAGCGCCGACTCTGCACACAGTAAGTGCTCAATAAATACGATCGATTGACTGATTGATTGACTGTCTCTATATGTTGCCAACTTGTACTTCCCAAGCACTTAGTACAGTGCTCTGCAGACAGTAAGTGCTCAACAAATACGATTGATTGATTGATTGACTGTCTCTATATGTTGCCAACTTGTACTTCCCAAGCGCTTAGTCCAGTGCTCTGCACACAGTAAGCGCTCAAGAAATACGATTGATTGATTGATTGACTGTCTCTATATGTTGCCGACTTGTACTTCCCAAGCGCTTAGTACAGTGCTCTGCACACAGTAAGCTCTCAATAGATACGATTGATTGACTGTCTCTATATGTTGCCAACTTGTACTTCCCAAGCGCCGACTCTACACACAGTAACTGCTCAATAAATACAATTGATTGATTGATTGATTGACTCTCTATATGTCGCCAACTTGTACTTCCCAAGCACTTAGTACAGTGCTCTGCACACAGTAAGCACTCAATAAATACGATTGATTGATTGATTGACTGTCTCTATATGTTGCCAACTTGTACTTCCCAAGCGCTTAGTCCAGTGCTCTGCACACAGTAAGCGCTCAATAAATACGATTGATTGATTGATTGACTGTCTCTATATGTTGCCAACTTGTACTTCCCAAGCACTTAGTACAGTGCTGTGCACACAGTAAGCGCTCAATAAATACGATTGAATGAATGAATGAATGAATGAATGAATGAGAAGAACTGCAGACGGGGCAATGAAGGCGCTGAGCTGGCAAGGTCCAGGAAGAGGAGATGGGCGGACGATCACTACCACCATTCTGGCCGGCAACAAATGATGCTGGCCTCACGAGGGAGGACATAGTACTCTGCACATAGTAAGCGCTCAGTAAATACGATTGATGATGACAGAGCCAATTCCCAAATGCCACGAGCCCCAGATGCAGCTTCTAAGCAACTCTCGCTGACTGCTCAAGCGCTTAGTCCAGTGCTCTGCACACAGTAAGCGCTCAATAAATGCGACTGATTGATTGATTGATTTCTCAGAGCTCCCGCCTCCCCTAAGGAGTGGAGTCCGCTGCGTGCATTACCCTCAAAAGGACCTAAGTCCAGAGCAGTCCTGGGAGGGAGATTGGACAGGACGGCTTGCTTGGGAAGGCGATCCTCTGAGGGATTCGGAGTCCCACGCGACTCCGGTGTTTTGGCCGGCATCAACATCGCCGCCCAAAATGGAAGGTCGCCATCCCTCCGTAAGCTGGCCCCATGTCACCATCCCTTGGCCCCGCGAAAGCGTTCAATCTGTCCGTCACCAGCTGCTATCATCGTGGCATTCCTGACGTTCTTGCCGGGATCGACTTCCTCTTGCCAAGTCGGAGCAGCTTCCTATTTGGTTCCAATCCACAGACGTTTGCCGGCCTCCTCCGATGAGCTGGACAGAAGCAGCCGGAAGCCCAGTGGACCTGTTTTATTTTGTCGTCCGTCTCCCCCTTCTAGACGGTGAGCCCGTTGTCAGGCAGGGGTCGTCTCTAGATGTTGCCGACTTGGACTTCCCAAGCGGTTAGTACAGTGTTCTGCACACAGTAAGCGCTCACTAAATACAATTGAATGAATGAATGAATGAATGAAAGAGCCCGTACCTAGGAGTCATAGGACCTGAGTTCTAATCCTGACTCTGCCACCTGTCTACCTGTCTGCTGGGTGAATTTGGGCTAGCCGTTTACCTTCTCTGGACCTCAAGTAACTCTGCTGTTCAATAAATACGATTGAATGAATGAATGCTGCAAATTGGGGATTAAGACTGTGAACCCTATGTGGGACAGAGACTGCGTTCAACCCAATTAGCTTGTTTCTAATAATAATAATAATAATGACATTTATTAAGCGCTTACCATGTGCAAAGCGCTGTTCTAATTGCCGGGGAGGCTACAAGGTGATCAGGTTGTCCCACGGGGGGCTCACAGTCTTCATCCCCATTTGACAGATGAGGTCACTGAGGCCCAGAGAAGTGAAGTGATTTGTCCAAAGTCACACAGCTGACAATTGGCGGAGCCGGAATTTGAACCCATGGCCTCTGACTCCAAAGCCCGGGCTCTTTCCACTTAGCTACGCTGCTTCTCTAACCTAGCGTACTCATTGTGGGCCGGGAATGTGTCTGTTTATTAATAATAATAATAATAATAATAATAATGGCATTTATTAAGCGCTTACTATGTGCAAAGCACTGTTCTAAGTGCTGGGGGGATACAAGGTGATCAGGTTGCCCCACGGGGGGGCTCACAGTCAATCCCCATTTTACAGATGAGGTAACTGAGGCACAGAGAAGTTAAGTGACTAGCCCAAGGTCACACAGCCGGCAATTGGCGGAGCCAGGATTTGAACCCATGACCACTGACTCCAAAGCCCGGGCTCTTTCCATTGAGCCATGCTGCTTCAATGTTTATTGTTACATTGTACTCTCCCAAGCACTTACTTCAGTGCTCTGCACACAGTAAGTGCTCAATAAATATTACTGATTGGCTTCCTGACTGTGTACAGTGCCTGGCTCATATTAAGTGGATAACAAAGACTATTATTATTATTGTTATTATTATTATTATTATTATTATTGTTATTATTATTATTATTTGGAGACATTTGGCGTGGGCCCAGCCTGGCACATTTCAATTGAGGCTCCTCTGAGTTTTATTTAGTCTCTGCAAAATCTCCTGGAGGGATATTCTCAAATTCTGAGGCCCTTTCAAAGACAAATGAGCTGGACTCTCAGATCATTCACGGGATTTCCTCAGAGGGTTTTGGAAGACCAAAAAAAGAAAAAAATCAAGAAGAACCTTCATCTTTGGACGTGTGGCATGCTTTGCACACGTCAGGGAATTTCTGAGGGGCGTATTTAGGATCGGTTCCGCTGGAATATTTTCTTTTGCCTGTAGTGTTCCCAATCGATTTTGTTCCTTTGGACAGAAGCCATTTGCGGGAAAACAGGATCTCTGTTTCTTTAAGACCACTGACAACCCCTGGAAAATGGAAAATGGAAAAAAAAAAAGTATTTGGAGGTGTTGGTGTGTGAATATATTGGGGACTAATGGTTGTTCTTAGCACTCATCACATTGCCACAGGATCATCAGATCGTGTCTATTAAGCATCAGAATAGGGCCGGCACTATGTGGGATGCTGTGCAATGCAAATTAAAATAGATATAGGCCCCACTCCCTAGGTTCTTGCGATTTAAAACGGACCGCAGCTATGTATAAAAAATGATCCATAAATTCACACCAAACTGCACTCACCGCGGGACAACACTAAGGCATGATGATAAATGAATATTTACTTTATGGACTGCACCCTTAATACACTAATCCATCTAAGGCACTGAAAGATGAGAAAGTTTTATACATACCGGGGAATAAGCTTCTAAGGGAGGTGGAAGGAGCTCTTCCCTGGAGACTGGAGAGCCGGCTGGGAAGCGGGGATTGAAGAAAAAACTCTATGACCTTGGGAAGTCTTTGGTCTCTAGACCCAAAACTGGACTGTGGGCTTCCTGTGGGCAGGGACGACGTCTGTATTTTCTGGAGATGTAGATTTGGGTACCGTCTGCGTAGAGGTGGGGGTGGACGCCGTGGGAGCGAATGAGTTCTCCAAGGGAGTGGAGATGGAGAATAGAAGGGGATCCAAGTGAGGCTTGAGTGGCCCTCACAGTTAGGGGGTGGGAGGCAGAGAAGGAGCCCGCGAAAGAGGCTGAGGATGAGCGGCCAGAGAGATAAGAGGGGAACCAGGAGACCACAGTGTCAGAGAAGCCGAGGTTGGATAATGTTTCCAGGAGAAAGGGGTGGTCGACTGGGAAAGGCAGCTGAACGGTTGAGGAAGAGGTGGAGATGGAGTAGAGGCCATTGGATTTGGCAGGAAAGAGATCACTGGTGAACTCTGAGAGGGTGGGTAGTTTCTGTGACACAAAGGAGATGGAAACCAGAGAAGCAGCGTGGCTCAGTGGAAAGAGCCAGGGCTTTGGAGTCAGAGGTCATGGGTTCAAATCCCGGCTCCACCACTTGTCAGCTGTGTGACTTTGGGCAAGTCCCTGAGCCCCTTCCTTCCTCTCCACCCCCCCATCTTACCTCCTTCCCTTCCCCACAGCACCTGCATATATGTTTGTACATATTTGTTACTCTATTTATTTTACCTGTACATATCTATTCTATTCATTTTATTTTGTTAGTATGTTTGGTTTTGTTCTCTGTCTCCCCCTTTTAGACTGTGAGCCCACTGTTGGGTAGGGACTGTCTCTATATGTTGCCAACTTGTACTTCCCAAGCGCTTAGTACAGTGCTCTGCACACAGTAAGCGCTCAATAAATACGATTGATGATGATGATGATGATGAGGTCACTTCACTTCTCTGTGCCTCAGTGACCTCATCTGTAAAGAGGGGATTAAGAATGTGAGCTCCCCCCCCCCCACCCCGTGGGACAACCTGATCACCTTGTAACCTCTCCAGCGCTTACAACAGTGCTTTGCACAGAGTAAGCACTTAATAAATTCTGTCATTATTATTAGATTGGAGAATGTCCAGGAGAGAATTGGAAGAGAGGAATTCCCAAGCGCTTAGTACAGTGCTCTGCACACAGTAAGCGCTTAATAAATACGGTTGATTGATGGATTGAGACTGGATGTAGACAGCTCGCTCAAGGAATTTGGAGAGGAATGGTAGGAGGGAGACCGGGTGACAACTGGAGGGAGTGAGGGGTCAAGGAAGGGTTTTTTTAGGATGGGGAGACCTTGAAAGCAGTGGGGAAGAAGCAAATGGAGAGCAAACTTTTGAAGATGGCTGTTAAGGAGGAAAGAAGGAAGCGGGCAAGTTTTTTGACTAGGTGCAAACACAGTAAGTGCTTAACAAGTACCTTAATTAATTACTTGAATAAACATAAATAGGGGAAGGAGATTAAATAATAAAAGAACAATAAAACCAAACGTCTTGCTGACCATCTAATGAAACGGTTCAGTCAAATGGGCTTAGTTAGAGGTGTTGAATATCAGTTACCCGACCCTAACTCAGAGATGATCTCCCCCTAGATTTGGCCGAGTGCAGGAATAAAAGCGTTGAGAACACACCCTTTGGGCTCCGCGTAGGTGAAAAGGCTTTATATCGTTTGAAAGAGATACCAGGAGAACCAGAATTCCTGCGTTCGTCATTGGCAGAACGCAGGCGAGAGGGGTTCTCCAGGATAGGATTTGACGGTCGGAATAATTCGGGACGTGTGACCAAGGTCGCTTGAAGCATTGGGTAGAAGGAGCATCTTTCTCGATGCCATGGTTCTTGGTGCAGCCGGAGTGATGGATACGTACGTGGGCATCTATTGGAGCGGGAAAAAAGGTGGACATTTTGGCCTAAAGAGCCACTGGGCTTCCTTTTCGCCTCAGCGTCAATGTGCAACTGGACCCGACATTAAAGAAAGCTCAAGCTTTTAGTCGGACCCGTAAATCCTGGTTCAGTGTGACAGCACTGTATTGTTTTGCAGTTGAGGTCCCACCGGACTTCTGGAAGAGCGTTGGGAATTCTTCAGTTCTAGAGCGTAAAAATGGGATAGATTTCACTGATTTAGACTGTGAGCCCACTGTTGGGTAGGGACTGTCTATATATGTTGCCAACTTGTACTTCCCAAGCCCTTAGTCCAGTGCTCTGCACACAGTAAGCGCTCAATAAATACGATTGATTGATTGATTTAGGCACGGCTCCGCTTCAAGGCAGACAGAAGACCTCGATCAGTCAATCATATTTATTGAGCGCTTACTGTGTGCAGAGCACTGGACTAAGCGCTTGGGAAGTACAAGTTGGCAACATATAGAGACAAATAGATGATTGCTAGACCCTGACTTCGTGGTGGGACAGGGAATGTGTCTGTTGGTTGTTGTACTGCACTATCCCAAGCGCTTAGTATATTGCTTTGCACTCAGTAAGTGCTTAATAAAGATGATTGTATGAATGAATGAATGAATCTCTAGACTGCGAGCCCGCTGTTGGGTAGGGACCGTCTCTATATGTTGCCAACTTGTACTTCCCAAGCGCTTAGTACAATGCTCTGCACACAGTAAGCGCTCAATAAATGCGATTGAATGAATGAATCTGGTGACCTAAGATTACCATTTTAAAAAAGGCTCAAAATGATGCTGAAGGTATTATCAGGAGATAATAATAATAATGGTATTTGTTCATTCATTCATTCATTCAATCATATTTTCTGAGCGCTTACTGTGTGCAGAGCACTGTACTAAGCGCTTGGGAAGTACAAATTGGCAACATATAGAGGTGGTCCCTACCCAACAGCGGGCTCATTTATTCATTCATTCATTCAATCGTATTTATTGAGCGCTTACTGTGTGCGGAGCACTGTACTAAGCGCTTGGGAAGTCCAAGTTGGCAACATCTAGAGATGGTCCCTACCCAACAGTGGGCTCACAGTCTAGAAGGGGGAGATGGACAACAAAACAAAACATATTAACAAAATAAAATAAATAGAATAGTAAATATGTACAAGTAAAATAGAGTAATGCATCTGTACAAACATATATACAGGTGCTGTGGGGAGGGGAAGAAGGTAAGCGCTTACTATGTGTCAAGCATTGTTTTAAGCACTGGGGTAATAATAATAATAATGGTATTTGTTAAGCACTTACTATGTGCAAAGCACTGTTCTAAGCACTGGGGGGATACAAGGTGATCAGGTTGTGCCACGTGGGGCTCACAATCTTAATCCCCATTTTACAGATGAGGTAACTGAGGCACAGAGACATTAAGTGACTTGCCCAAAGTCACACAGCTGACAATTGTCGGAACAGGGATTTGAACCCATGACCTCAGACTCCAAAGCCCGGGCTCTTTCCGCTGAGCCACGAGGTACAAGCTAATCAGTTTAGACACAGGCCCTGTCCCACGTAGTGTTCACAGTCTTAATCTCCATTTTCCGTGAAAAGCAGTGTGGCTCTGGGGAAAGTGCCCAGGCTTAAGAGTCAGAGGTCATGGGTTCAAATCCCAGCTCCGACAATTGTCAGCTGTATGACTTTGGGCAAGTCACTTATCTGGGCCTCAGTTACCTCATCTGTAAAATGGGGATTAAAGCTGTGAGCCCCACAAGGGACAACTTGATCACCTTGTAACCTCCCCAGCGCTTAGAACGGTGCTTTGCACATAATAAGGGCTTAATAAATGTCATCATTATTTTACAGATGAGAGAAATGAGGCCCTGAAAAGTGAAATGACTGGCCCAAGGTCACATAGCAGACAAGTGGTGGAGTCAGCTCCTTCTGACTCCAAGGCTCAGGCTCTACCCACTAGGCGATGTTGCTTCCCCTAAACTGAGCAGCTTTGCAGAGAGAGAAAAAAAAGTACAAACTGTGATTTGTATTTTTCAAGGCCGACTAGTGCAAAAGTCAGAATGAAATGAAACTGGCCTTGGACTAAATGTAAGCTAATATATTTATAAATAAATAATTATGAACCCAGGTAATGAATGGGGAAGGGAAAGCTTCAAAGTCCAAGACCAAAAGACATAACGGCATTGGATAAAAGGAAGAATGTCTTCCCTGGTTTTACTACTGACTCCCTGGGCAGCCTTCAACTCATTATTTAATCTTCCTCCTGCTGCATAAAGAGGATACTTCCCTGGTTAAAAACAAAAAACTAAAACCCAAGAAAATCAGTCAAAACCGAAACACCAGATTCACCTCCCTGATAGGCTATCTGAAGGTACTTGCTCATCATCACCATCATCATCAATCGTATTTATTGAGCGCTTACTATGTGCAGAGCACTGTACTAAGCGCTTGGGAAGTACAAATTGGCAACATATAGAGACAGTCCCTACCCAACAGTGGGCTCACAGTCTAAAAGGGGGAGACAGAGAACAAAACCAAACATACTAACAAAATAAAATAAATAGAATAGATACGGACAAGTAAAATAAATAAATAAATAAATAAATAAATAGAGTAATAAATATGTACAAACATATATCCATATATACAGGTGCTGTGGGGAAGGGAAGGAGGTAAGATGGGGGGGGATGGAGAGGGGGACGAGGGAGAGAGGAAGGAAGGGGCTCAGTCTGGGAAGGCCTCCTGGAGGAGGTGAGCTCTCAGCAGGGCCTTGAAGGGAGGAAGAGAGCTAGCTTGCCTCATCTTCTCAGATAGATTCAAAAAAAGGCCCTAGGTCTAGGATTGTCTCTGATTAAATCTTAGGGACAACCACGCTCTTTTTTTGGCAAGGTTGGCATATAGCCCAGTATTATTATTAAGCATTCACATTAAAGATGAAAACTGATTACACATGCCACCTAAATTACTCTCCGTTAAAGTAATTAATCTCAGTTAATCTCACTTTTTAATCCCATTTTTTACTAATGGTTCAATAAAAATAAACGTGTAGATTTGATGTATTATATCACCCTTGGTTTTTTTTTTTTTAAATTAACTCATGTTTACAGACTTTTTTGGACCAAGTTCCTTTTTGCATTCTGGCAATTAATTTAGAATAGAATGATGGCATTTGTGAAGCGCTTACTATGTGCAAAGCACCGTTCTAAGCGCTGGGGGGGATACAAGGGGATCAGGTGGTCCCATGTGGGGGGGGCACAATCTTAATCCCCATTTTACAGATGAGGAAACTGAGGCACAGAAAAGTGAAGTGACTTGCCCAAAGTCACACATCTGACAAGTGGCGGAGCCGGGATTAGAATATCCAAATTGGGAGTATGCGAAGGAACGAAAACTGTAATACATTTACTGACTCGTTTTTTTCTTTTCCAAAACCCATCCCTCCTCCTGTTACTACGGTCTCTCCTTTTGAATTCTACTTTTCCCTGCCTGATCAATAAACTGGGAGTACGACGAGGAACCAAAATCAGGATGTCTTTACGGACTCTTGTTACTGTTTTCCTCTCCAAATCCCATCCCTCCTCCTGCTTGTCCGTCTCTCCTTTTGAATTCTACTTTTCCCTGCCTGATCAATAAACTGGGAGTACGACAAGGAACAAAAATTAGGATGTCTTTACGGACCATTTGTTACTGTTTTCCTCTCCAAATCCCATCCCTCCTCCTGCTTGTCCGTCTCTCCTTTTAAATTCTACTTTTCCCTGCCCGGTCAATTTTAATTCCTTCCTCCCATCTCATCTGGTCAATTATATATATATATCCTGTATATATGTATATATGTTTGTACATATTTATTACTCTTTTTATTTATTTATTTTACTTGTCCATATCTATTCTATTTATTTTATTTTGTTAGTATGTTTGGTTTTGTTCTCTGTCTCCCCCTTTTAGACTGTGAGCCCACTGTTGGGTAGGGACTGTCTCTATATGTTGCCAACTTGGACTTCCCAAGCACTTAGTACAGTGCTCTGCACACAGCAAGCGCTCAATAAATACGATTGATGATGATGATGATGATAATTGCATTATTGCTGGGGCAAACTGGCAAGTCGTGGCTGACGAGGAAGAGCTTACATTTTCTCAGGAGGAGGAGCTCCTTGGAGTTTTAATGCTCTTAATTTTGCGTTCCTTCCAAGATTTAGCCATCATGATTAGTCACATGTGAGCTAGGTGCTGTATAGCAGAAGATAATACTAGATGTTTGGAGTTTTAATGTTCTTAATTTTACGTTCCTTCCAAGATTTAGCCATCACGATTAGTAACACGTGAGCTAGGTGCTGTATAGCAGAAGATAATACTAGACGTTCAAGGCTACCGTCCCTTGCTTTCTAAAGACTTCGGATCACACACCTGTCTTGGGTCTCTAGGCCAGGGAATCTGGCCCCCATCTCTGCTGCATTATTACGCTGTACTCTCCCTTGGGCTTCGTCCAGCACTCTGCTCACCATACGCACTCATTTTTACGATTGATTGATTGATTGATTGATTGATTAGAGAGGGTAAGAGAATAAACCTCAATAACCAGGATAAATCTACAGTTTGCCCCTGCACTTGGATTCGCACCTCTTACCCTTCCTCAGCCCCACGGCACTCTCGTCCATATCTGCGATTTATTTATATTCATGTCAGTCTCCCGCTTTAGACTGTAAGCTCGTTGCAGGCAGGGAACATATCCACCGACTCTGTTCTGTCGTACTCTCCCAATCGCTTAGTACAGTTTATAGAGCTCACCTCCTCCAGGAGGCCTTCCCAGACTGAGCCCCTTCCTTCCTCTCCCCCTCGTCCCCCTCTCCATCCCCCCCATCTTACCTCCTTCCCTTCCCCACAGCACCTGTATATATGGATATATGTTTGTACATATTTATTACTCTATTTATTTATTTATTCTACTTATACATATCTATTCTATTTATTTTATTTTGTTAGTATGTTTGGTTTTGTTCTCTGTCTCCCCCTTTTAGACTGTGAGCCCACTGTTGGGTAGGGACTGTCTCTATATGTTGCCATTTTGTACTTCCCAAGCGCTTAGTACAGTGCTCTGCACATAGTAAGCGCCCAATAAATACGACTGATGATGATGATGATGATGCACGGTACAGCACACAGTAAGTGCTCAATAAATGTGGCTGATTGATCGAGGGGGGAACGAGAGGAAGAGCTTCAGTCTTATGGGGCTTTGAAGCTACATTTAGAGACTGTTTGATTTTTTAAATAATAACAATAATAATGATGATGATGGTATTTGTTAAGTGCTTCCTATGTGCAAAATACTGTTCTAAGCAAGGGGAAGCAGTGTGGTTCAATCAATCAATCAATCAATAGTATTTATTGAGCGCTTACTGTGTGCAGAGCACTCTACTAAGCGCTTGGAAAGCACAATTCAGCAGTAGAGACAATCCCAGCCCACACAGGGTTTACAGTCTAGAAGGGGGAAGACAGACATAATAATGATGGCACCATAGAGAAGCAGCGTGGCTCAGTGGAAAGAGCCCG
The DNA here is from genome assembly GCF_015852505.1 of Tachyglossus aculeatus. Lineage (NCBI taxonomy): Eukaryota > Metazoa > Chordata > Mammalia > Monotremata > Tachyglossidae > Tachyglossus > Tachyglossus aculeatus. The sequence goes on along the minus strand of NC_052075.1, from coordinate 47,452,468 downwards.
GGCTTTGGAGTCAGAGGTCATGGGTTCAAATCCCGGCTCTGCCAACTGTCAGCTGTGTGACTTTGGGTAATTCACTTCACTTCTCCGTGCCTCAGTGACCTCATCTGTAAAATGGGGATGAAGACTGTGAGCCCCACCTGGGACAACCTGATCACCTTGTATCACCTTCCAGCGCTTAGAACAGTGCTTTGCACATAGTAAGTGCTTAATAAATGCCATTATTATTATTATTATTGTTATTACAGTGCACTGTACAGCACACAGTAAGTGCTCAGTAAATATGGTTGATTGATCGAGGGGGGAACGAGAAGAAGAGCCTCAGTCTTATGGTGTTTTGAAGCTACATTTAGAGACTTTTTTATTTTTGAAATAATAATAATAATGATGATGATGATGATGGTATTTGTTAAGTGCTTCCTATGTGCAAAACACTGTTCTAAGCGCTGGGGGGATACCAGGGATCAAGTTGTCCCACCTGGGGCTCACCGTCTTAATCCCCATTTTACAGATGAGGTAACTGAGGCCCAGAGAAGTAAAGTGGCTTGCCCAAGGTCACACAGCTGACAAGTGGCGGAGTAGGGATTTGAACCCGTGACCTCTGACCCCCTAGCCCGTGCTCTTTCCACAGAGCCACGCTGCTTCTCTAAATCAGTGGGGAAAGAGCTGAAAGGAGGAGATCCCCGCCGCCTTACCTCCTTCCCCTCCCCACCGCACCTGTATATATGTATATATGTTTGTACAGATTTATTACTCCATTCATTTTACTTGTACATATTTATTCTATTTATTTTATTTGGTTTATATGTTTTGTTTTGTTGTCTGTCTCCCCCTTCTAGACTGTGAGCCCGCTGTTGGGTAGGGACCGTCTCTATATGTTGCCAACTCGTCCTTCCCAAGCGCTTAGTCCAATGCTCTGCATCATCATCATCATCATCATCATCAATCGTATTTATTGCTTACTATGTGCAGAGCACTGTACTAAGCGCTTGGGAAATACAAATTGGCAATACATAGAGACAGTCCCTGCCCAACAGTGGGCTCACAGTCTAAAAGGGGAAGACAGAGAACAACACCAAGCATACCAACAAAACAAAATGAATAGAATAGATATGTACAAGTAAAATAAATAAATAAATAAATAGAGTAAGCACACAGTAAGCGCTCAATAAATACCATTGAGTGAATGAATGAATGAATATCACCCTCCCTTGTGTTGCCAGAGTTCATAAAGATCTGGGAGAGGAACGCAAAGACTGTGTGGAACAAGACGGAGGTTTGGGAATGAAACTGATGTTCTTCATGCGATGTCATCACCCTACTCAGCGGGTGATTCATTCATTCAATCGTATTTATTGAGCGCTTCCTGTGTGCAGAGCACTGTACTAAGCACTTGGGAAGTCCAAGTTGGCAATGTATAGAGACGGTCCCTACCTAACAGCGGGCTGACAGTCTAGAAGGGGGAGACGGACAACAAAACAAAACATATTAACAAAATAAAATAAATAGAATAGTAAATATGGAACAAGTAAAATAAATAGAGTAACGGAACAAGACGGAGGCTTGGGAATGAAACTGACATTCTTCATGCGATGTCATCCTCACATCATCATCAATCGTATTTATTGAGTGCTTACTATGTGCAGAGCACTGTACTAAGCACTTGGGAAGTACAAATTGGCAACATATAGAGACAGTCCCTACCCAACATTGGGCTCACAGTCTAAAAGGGGGAGACAGTGAACAAAACCAAACATACTAACAAAATAAAATAGAATAGATATGTACAAGTAAAATAAATAGAGTAATAAATATGTACAAATATATATACATATATACAGGTGCTGTGGGGAAGGGAAGGAGGTAAGATGGGGGAGATGGAGAGGGGGATGAGGGGGAGAGGAAGGAAGGGGCTCAGTCTGGGAAGGCCTCCTGGAGGAGGTGAGCTCTCAGCAGGGCCTTGAAGGGAGGAAGAGAGCTAGCTTGGCCCTACTCAGCGGGTGATGCTAAGTGACATCATGTGGGTCACCTTGTGTGGTATTTGTGAAGACCATCAATGGCCCCCCTAACAATAATAATGATGGCGATATTTGTCGAGCACTTATTAAACGCTAAGGATTGTACTACAATATATGCAGGCAATATGGAGTCTCTGTCCTATATGGGGCTCAAAGTCTATAAGGGAGGGAGATGGTCCCTACCCAACAACGAACTCACAGTCTAGAAGACTACCTTTGAGAGCAGCATTGTATCAACCTCAGCGCTTAGAACAGTGCTCGGCGCATAGTAAGGGTTTAACAAATACCACCATTACAGAAGCAGCGTGATTTACTGGAAAGAGCCTGGGTTTAGGAACTCCGGCACTTGTCTGCTGTGTGACCTTGGTCAAGCGGCTTAACTTCTCTGGGCCTGAGTTTCCTCATCTGTAAAATGGGGAGTGAGACTGTGAGCCTCGTTTCATTCATTCATTCAGTCGTATGTATTGAGCGCTTACTGGGTGCAGAGCAATCAATCAATCAATCGTATTTATTGAGTGCTTACCGTGTGCAGAGCAATCAATCAATCAATCAATCGTATTTATTGAGTGCTTACCGTGTGCAGAGCACTGTACTAAGCGCTTGGGAAGTACAAGTTGGCAACATATAGAGACAGTCCCTACCCAACAGTGGGCTACTGTACTAAGCGCTTGGAAAGTACAAAACGGCAATAAAAAGAGACAATCCCTGCCCTCAGCGGGCTCCCAGTCTAGAAAGGGGGATGCCTCCCGCGGAACAGGCCAAGTACTTTGTATCTAGCTCAGCGTTTAGAACAGTGCTTGGCTCATAGTAAGCGCTTAGAGAAGCAGCGTGGCTCAGCGGAAAGAGCCCGGGTTTAGGAGTCAGAGGATGTGACTCTAATCCCAACTCCGGCACTTGTCTGCTGTGTGACCTTGGTCAAGCGGCTTAACTTCTCTGGGCCTCAGTGTTCTCATCTGTAAAATGGGGAGTAAGACTGTGAGCCTCGTTTCATTCATTCATTCAATCAATCATATGTATTGAGCGCTTACTGTACGCAGAGCACTGAACTAAGTGCTTGGAAAGTACAAAACGGCAATAAAAAGAGACAATCCCTGCCCCCAGCGGGCTCCCAGTGTAGAAAGGGGGATGCCTCCCACGGAACAGGCCGAGTACCTTGTATCTAGCTCAGCGTTTAGAACAGTGCTTGGCTCATAGTAAGCGCTTAGAGAAGCAGCGTGGCTCAGTGGAAAGAGCCCGGGTTTAGGAGTCAGAGGACGTGACTCTAATCCCAACTCCGGCACTTGTCTGCCGTGCGACCTTGGTCAAGCGGCTTAACTTCTCTGGGCCTGAGTTTTCTCATCTGTAAAATGGGAATTAAGACTGTGAGCCTCGTTTCATTCATTCATTCAATCATATGTATTGAGCACTTACTGTACGCAGAGCACTGAACTAAGCGCTTGGAAAGTACAAAACGGCAATAAAAAGAGACAATCCCTGTCCCCAGCGGGTTCCCAGTCTAGAAAGGGGGATGCCTCCCGCGGGACAGGCCGAGTACCTTGTATCTAGCTCAGCGTTTAGAACAGTGCTTGGCTCATAGTAAGCGCTTAGAGAAGCAGCGTGGCTCAGTGGAAAGAGCCCGGGTTTAGGAGTCAGAGGACGTGACTCTAATCCCAACTCCGGCACTTGTCTGCCGTGCGACCTTGGTCAAGCGGCTTAACTTCTCTGGGCCTCAGTGTTCTCATCTGTAAAATGGGGAGTAAGACTGTGAGCCTCGTTTCATTCATTCATTCAATCAATCATATGTATTGAGCGCTTACTGTACGCAGAGCACTGAACTAAGTGCTTGGAAAGTACAAAACGGCAATAAAAAGAGACAATCCCTGCCCCCAGCGGGTTCCCAGTCTAGAAAGGGGGATGCCTCCCACGGAACAGGCCGAGTACCTTGTATCTAGCTCAGCGTTTAGAACAGTGCTTGGCTCATAGTAAGCGCTTAGAGAAGCAGCGTGGCTCAGCGGAAAGAGCCCGGGTTTAGGAGTCAGAGGATGTGACTCTAATCCCAACTCCGGCACTTGTCTGCTGTGTGACCTTGGTCAAGCGGCTTAACTTCTCTGGGCCTCAGTGTTCTCATCTGTAAAATGGGGAGTAAGACTGTGAGCCTCGTTTCATTCATTCATTCAATCAATCATATGTATTGAGCGCTTACTGTACGCAGAGCACTGAACTAAGTGCTTGGAAAGTACAAAACGGCAATAAAAAGAGACAATCCCTGCCCCCAGCGGGCTCCCAGTCTAGAAAGGGGGATGCCTCCCGCGGGACAGGCCGAGTACCTTGTATCTAGCTCAGCGTTTAGAACAGTGCTTGGCTCATAGTAAGCGCTTAGAGAAGCAGCGTGACTCAGTGGAAAGAGCCCGGGCTTGGGAGCCAGAGGTCATGGGTTCTAATGATGACGACGATGATGGCATTTATTAAGCACTTACTAAGTGCAAAGCAGCATTCTAAGTGCTGGGGAGGTTACAAGGTGATCAGGTTGTCCCTCGGGGGGCTCACTGTCTTAATCCCCATTTTACAGAGGAACAGAGAAGTGAAGTGACTTGCCCAAAGCCACACAGCTGACAAGTGGTGGAGCTGGGGTTTGAACCCATGACCTCTGACTCCAAAGCCCGGGCTCCTTCCACTGAGCCACGCTGCTTTTTTAATCCCAGCTCCACCACAGGTCTGCTGTGTGACCAAGTCACTTAACTTCTCTGGGCCTCAGTGGCCTCATCTGTAAAATGGGGATGAAGACTGTGAGCCCCACGTGGGACAACCTGATCACCTCATATCCCCCCAGCGCTTAGAACAGTGCTTGGCACATAGTAAGCGCTTAACAAATGCCGTCATTATTATTATTCAATCTCGGCATTATTTTTAATAAATAGAATAGACTGACGGCCACCATCATTCATTCATTCAATCGTATTTATTGAGCGCTTACTGTGTGCAGAGCGCTGTACTAAGCACCTGGGAAGTACAAGTACAGTCACGAAGACTGTGAGCCCCACTTGGGACAACCTGATCACCTTGTATCCCCCCCAGCGCTTAGAACGGTGGTTGGCACATTATAGTAAGTGCTTAACAGATGCCGTTATTATTATTATTATTGATAAATATTGCCATTATTTTTAATAAATAGAATAGTCCAACTGAAGGCCGCCGTCACGAAGACTGTGAGCCCCACTTGGGACACCCTGATCACCTCATACCTCCCCCAGCGCTTAGAACGGTGCTGGGCACATAGTAAGCGCTTAACAAATGCCATTATTATTATTATTGTTATTATTAATAATAATAAATATTGCCATTGTTTTAAATAAATAGGATAGACTGATGGCTGCCATCATGAAAACTGTGAGCTCCACTTGGGACAACCTGGTCACCTCATATCCCCCCCAGTGCTTAGAACGGTGCTGAGCACATAGTAAGCACTTAACGAATGCCATCATTATTATTATTATTATTGCTATTATTAATAACAATAAATATTGCCATTGTTTTTAATAAATAGGATAGACTGATGGCTGCCATCATGAAGACTGTGAGCTCCACTTGGGACAACCTGGTCACCTCATATCCCCCCCAGTGCTTAGAACGGTGCTGGGCACATAGTAAGCGCTTAACAAATGCCGTCATTATTATTATTATTATTATTATTATTGTTGTTGTTATTATTATTATTATTATTATTATTATTAATAATAATAATAAATCTCGCCATTGTTTTTAATAAATAGGATAGACTGACGGCTGCCATCACGAAGACTGTGAGCTCCACTTGGGACAACCTGATCACCTCATATACCCCCAGTGCTTAGGATGGTGCTGGGCACATAGTAAGCGCTTAACGAATGCCGTCATTATGATTATTATTATTAATAAATCTCGCCATTATTTTTAATAAATAGGATAGACCGACTGAAGGCCGCCGTCACGAAGACTGTGAGCTCCACTTGGGACAACCTGATCACCTCACATCTCCCCCAGCGCTTAGAACGGTGTTGGGCACATAGTAAGCGCTTAACAAATGCCGTCATTATGATTATCATCATTAATAAATCTCACCATTATTTCTAATAAATAGGATAGACCGACTGAAGGCCGCCGTCACGAAGACTGTGAGCTCCACTTGGGACAACCTGATCACCTCATATCTCCCCCAGTGCTTAGAACGGTGCTGGGCACATAGTAAGCGCTTAACAAATGCCGTCATTATGATTATCATTATTAATAAATCTCACCATTGCTTTTAATAAATAGGATAGACTGACGGCTGCCATCACGAAGACTGTGAGCCCCACTTGGGACAACCTGATCACCTCATAGCTCCCCCAGCGCTTAGAACAGTGCTGGGCACATAGTAAGCACTTAACAGATGCTGTCCTTATTATTATTATTAATAAATCTCGCCATTATTTTTAATAAATAGGATAGACCGACTGAAGGCCGCCGTCACGAAGACTGTGAGCTCCACTTGGGACAACCTGATCACCTCACATCTCCCCCAGCGCTTAGAACGGTACTGGGCACATAGTAAGCGCTTAACAAATGCCGTCATCATTATTATTATTATTATTATTAGTAAATCTCGCCATTATTTTTATTAAACAGGATAGACTGACGGCTGCCATCACGAAGACTGTGAGCTCCACATGGGACAACCTGATCACCTCATATACCCCCAGTGCTTAGAACGGTGCTGGGCACATAGTAAGTGCTTAACAAATGCCGTCATCATCATTATTATTATTATTATTAGTAAATCTCGCCATTATTTTTATTAAACAGGATAGACTGACGGCTGCCATCACGAAGACTGTGAGCCCCACTTGGGACACCCTGATCACCTCGTATTCCCCTCCCCCCACCCCCCCCAGCGCTTAGAAAAGTGCTGGGAACATAGTAAGCGCTTAACAGACGCCGTCATGATCATTATTAATAATAAATCTCGTCATTATTTTTAATAAATCGGCCGGACCGACCGAAGGCCGCCGTCCCCTCAGGGAGGCGGGGGCGCGAGGGAGCGGGACTTCATTTCCCGGCAAGCCCCGCGCGGCGAGCGGCACTACGAGTCCCGGCGTGCAGCGCGCGCGCGTGTGTGCGCGGCACTACAACTCCCGGCGTGCCGCGCGCCCGGCCTCGGCGCCCCCTCCCTCCCTCGCCCTCCCTCCTCTGCCCAGGCCCGGGCGGTGTGCGCCTGCGCGGTAGCGAGTGAGCGAGCGAGCGAGCGTCCGTGTGGCTGTGTGGGCCCGCTGTAAGATGGTGGCCCGTCTGGCTGAGGCAGCCCCGGACAGCCGAGCGGCCCCCGCTCAGCCCTGAGAGGTCGGAGCCGCACGCACGGACGGACGGACGGACGGACGGACGGACGGACGGACGCCCCCCGCCCCGCCCCGCCCCGGGACCGCCGCCCCTTCCCCGGACGGATTCGGACCCCGCCGCCCCGGACCCCGGATCCCGGACCCCGGACCCCGGACTCCTCCTCCTCCGCCGCCGCCGCCGCCGCCCGCGGGGTTGGGAGCGGGGAAAAGGCCCGGCGCCCAAGGCGGGTGAGTGACCGGGGGCCGGGGGCCGCGCCGCCCGCCCGCCCGGCCTCCCGCCCGCCCGGCCTCCCGCCTACGAGAGCGCCGAGGCTCGGCTGGGCCGGTGCAGGCCGCGCCCTCCCCTCTCCCCTCTCCCCTCTCTCCTCTCTCCCCTCTCTCTCCCGTCGTCCGCCCGGCCGTCCTCTGCCCTGTCCGCCCTCTTTCCCTCCCTCCCTCCCTCCCTCCCACCCTCCGCCCACGGCAGCCCTTCCCTTCCCTTCCCTTCCCTTCCCTTCCCTTCCCTTTCTCCCAACTGGCGCCGCTGGCGCTGGCCGGAGGCCCCCCAATTCCTACTCCTCCAACCCCCATTCTCAGCCCCCTCCTTCCTTCCGCTCCCATCCTCCCTCCACTCCCCTTCCCATTCCCCTTCCCCCTCCATTCCCTTTCCTCCCTTCATTCCCTTTCCTCCCTCCATTCGCTTTCCTCCCTTCATTCCCATTACCTTCCCTCCATTCCCCTTCCTCCCCTCCATTCTCCTTCCTCCTCTCCTCCATTCCCCTTCTTCTCTTCTATCCCTATTACCTCCCCTCCACCCCTGTTACCTCCCCTCCATCCCTATTACCTCTCCTCCACCCCCATCCCCTCCCCTCCACCCCCATCCCCTCCCCTCCATCCCCATCCCCTCCCCTCCATCCCCATCCCCTCCATCCCCACTACCTCCCCTGCATCCCCATCCACTCCATCCCCACTACCTCCCCTCCATCCCCTCCATCCCCACTACCTCCCCTCCATCCCCATCTCCTCTCCTCCATCCCCACTACCTCCCCTTCATCCCTACTGCCTCCCTTCCATCCCCACTACCTCCCCTCCATCTCCTCCATCCCCACTACCCCCACTACCTCCCCTCCATCCCCTCCATCCCCACTACCTCTCCTCCATCCCCACTACCTCCCCTCCATCCCCACTATCTCCCCTCCATCCCTACTACCTCTCTTCCCTCCATCCCCACTACCTTTCCTCCATCCTCACTACCTCCCTTCCATCCCCATTACTGCCCCTCCATTCTCCTCCCTTCCCTCCATCCCCATTTCTCTCAGTCTCAGTAGATCCCAATTCCCATTACTCCTCTCCATTCCCAATTCCCACCACTCTCCATTCCCCTTTCCCCTTCAGCCCCCCCCCCCCCCAAGTCCCCAAGTTCTTGGCCCTTCAGCCCGTTCTCCCATCTTTTGGACAGTGCCACCCTTACCCACGCAGTTCCCTTTGGCCTGGCACCCCTGCCCTTCCCGTCTGTTTTCCCTACCTTACTGTAGATGCTGCCCATTTGTTTTCTTACCCTATCTGAATTCTTTTTGTCTCCAGTGCCAAGAAATGTCCCGGAATGTGAGGAAAGGGGTCAGGCAGGGCTAGTCGGGGACACGAGTGATCGTGTGGTCAACGTTTGCGCATTCGGTCCAGCGTAGATGACGGAGACCCCTTCCTTCAGGCTGATCGGTGCTTTTGGACTCTGTCAGAGGACCATTTTCTTCTAGTAGCTTGGTGCATCGCTCTCTCCAAGTCTGGTTTGATTTGACCCTTGAATAGTCATTTTAGGACTGGGAGGAAAATTCCCCTTCCAGCCGAGCTCACAATGGGTTAGGATTTGTGCAGTTTGAAAATTAGCATCAGGCCTCTCCTCTTTAGCTGCTGTAACGCAGGCGCCGGTTATCTGAATTAAGCACTTTCAGTAATCTGTCAGGCTTCTTGTGCGGCCATAATATTAGACACGTTTCGGCGTAGGAACGGTGAGCAGCAGGACGACGGAGCTCGTCGCGTGTTGGGTGGTTTCACCGGGTTCTGCCAGGGTAGCCGAATGAAAGACAAAACTAGGTATCCGAAGTGGGGTGGCTCATGTATTGGCTTTTGGAAAAACCTAAGGTATGAGCGCCGGAGAGGTTTAAAGGCTTTGAATTTTCAAATTCTCTGCCCCGATCTCAGAAGGCCCTGGGAGGTAGAGAATTGATTTTATTTAGCATACATATGTGGCCTGATAAGATTGAATACAAAGGAGGCGTCTTATTTTTAGGAAGGGAGTCAGCAAACAGTGAGTCTTTGATTCGCAACAAGTAGTTCACCAACAAGCAGGTTTTTTTCATCCATCTCTAGTCCATTTCTTTTACACTCCTGTATGTGGGGAGTGGTCCGAGTTTAATTTTAAAACCCAGAGGCCCGAGCGACCCGGTATTTGGCGTTAATGCCCGTCTGGACCCGATCCCCAGTATTCTCTAGCCGGAGAAAGAGTTGGCAAACTCTTCCAGTCTCTCTTTCCTCCTTTCCTCCTTGGTCTTCCACTCCAGCCCCCTGTTTGGAAACTGAGACTCTTCAGATCCCGCCCCTGACAAGAACAACTCAAGCCCCGGAAAATCCAACGTGAGTTGCCCTGGAACTAGAGCCAGTTGAATTTCTTGGTAGGATCATTTCAGTTTAATCTTGTTCGCAGCCTGAGAGTCCAGTATGTCTCCCACCTCGGATTTCCTCACGACCCCGTCGGTGGCCGAGCTTCCCGGTTCACGGACAGAGCGAGCGCTCGCGCGCGTGTCGAAACGCTTGGCAGTCCAGTTCGGCCGAACCGCCAGCCAAGTTCGTTCTCGGGGAGAACTGTTTTTGTACGGCAGAGGGGCACGGTGACTTGAAAGCCCCCTTTCTTGGTCAATGACGAGATTGTGCCTTCGGTTTCCCATTAGATATATCCTTTAAGAATTCGTGGAGGTTGGTTCCTTCGCCCCCTTTCTCGTGTCAGCCAATAAAGCGGTTGGCAGATTCAGCCTTCAGAATTCTAATTTAGAGCTGTTGCGATTCTTGCTTCGGTACGGCAAAGAACTCCGGGATCTGCACTTGTGTAGGGAAGGGGGATATTGGGTTTACGTTTTCACTGAGCCCAAGTTTTCAGGTTTCAGTATTCCAGCGCTAGTACGGTTTCATTTGTCCGTGCTCCGCGCGCAATGAGCCCTTATTCAATAGCCCAGTACGACTACAGGCAGCCCAACTTTTGGCTTGCATTGGCATTCTTTGAGGACTCGGGGTGGGGGCCTGCAGTTTACGTAGCCCTTTCCTAGAAATGAGTAATTGGATTATTTCGAAAGGAAGCTGTGGTAAACACCAATAGTTTTAACTTGCGGGACCGCGAAACTTCGTCTCGGGGCCTGCGGATGACAGAACCCGTCAGTTCGGTAGGACGACGGGAATGGTCTACAGATGCCGTTAGGCCTTTCCGTTTTAGAGGAAGCTGCGTGGTTTAGTGGATGGAGCAGCACGAGCCTGGGAATCAGATACCAGCTCCGCCACGTGTCTGCCGGGTCACCTAGGGCAGGTCGCCTCGCTTCTCTGGGCCTCAGTTACCTCATCTGTAAAATGGAGATTAAGAGCGTGAGCCCCGTGTGGAACAGGGACCGTGTCCAATCCGATTAACTTACATCAACTCCAGCGCTTAGAACAATCCTTGGCTCATAGCGCTGAGCAAGTATCATAATTATTGTTATTAATTACTGTTATAGAAGGATGCGGACTGACGCAGTGAAAGGAGGTCTCTGGTCGTAGCGAGGTGCAGATTTCTGGGTCAGGGGAGTGCTGTGACTTTTGAGCATTTGCCGTTCACCCTCCCTCAACCCCAAGGCACTTATGTGCATCGCTGAACTGTATATTAATGTCTGTTTCCCCCTCTAGACTGTAAGCTCCCGGTGAGCAGGGAACGTGTCTGCCAACTCTGTCGTACTCTCCCAAACGCTTAGAACAGTGCTCTGCACCCAGTAAGCATTCAGATACCCTTGATTGACGATCTTGGATCTACCCCAATGCTTAATACAGTGCTTGGCACATAGTAAGTACTTAATAATTGCAGCAATTATTATTTTTATTATTATGCTCTCCTTGGGAAAGGGTAACAGGAGATAATGGCAATAATTTCGCATGTCTCCAGTCAACCAAAGCTGGTTTCAGCCCAGGTAATTTTGGTCGGGAGACTTCTTTTTCGTAGTTTAAAGTGACGTGTCAGCCTTTAAAGGAGAGATGGCCAAGAATCCATTTTTACATCGATGCAGTTACCGCACTGGCTTGAAGCTACTTAAAACCATTATCGTCATTTTTAAAGACCATTCAGATGAAGTAGGGAGCCGACACAAGCCAAGAACTTGACTTGAGACTCTGTCCACGACTCAGCTTAATGGCAGTAGGTACACTGACCTTTTCTCGATTGTTTTTATGAGTGACGTTGCAGCTTTCAACGTAGTGATTTCTAAAGAGCGGCAGGGAATTGGGTTACAGGGATATCTTCGCCGGTTCTGGAAGCAGCATACCTAGAATGCGCTAGATAATTGTCTCCAAATATTTCGTCACTCAGATGGTGTTGGCAAGTGCTTACCAAACACGAAAGTTGTGTACTGGAGAAAGCTGTGCAAGCTGACGGATTTTGGAATCATAAAGTTTGTGACCTTAGATATACTAGGAAAACTAGGCTCATCGCTGGCAGTAACATTCTCTTTGGGGGTTCGACGCTTGCGATTTTTCTCCATTTATGTGAGGAAGTACTTGGTGGGGTCTTCCAGTTCTCTTTTAATCTCTGCAACTTTGTTACTGCCTAAAAACGTTCAAAAATGCTAACCAGAAACCCTTCCAGTTTTAGTCTGAAAAATCTGGAAAGTGAACTTCCTAAAAGAACTTGAACTTTATTCAGAAGCGTGGTCTTGTATCTTAAAGCGGCTTCTTAGGTAGCCGTTTTCGGTAAGAAAGTTGAAATGAGAAGTAGCAACTTTTGTTTTTCGCATGAAGTAATGTATTTAGGCAACCTTATCACGTATTACTCTTTTGCAGTGTGATGTTATGTCATCCAGATGGTAATTCGAAAAGGAAAATAAAATTGAAACAGTGATTTGACCCTTTAAGAAAAGCAGTCACTTCTCGCCGCGACTGGTCTTTGGTCACGAGAGAAGCTGTCTGCTGCCAAGGAGGAGAGAGAGAGGTGTGGCTTCCTCATTTGGAAGCCCAGCTTTCCGGAGAAAGGTAATACTAATAATAATTGTGGTATTAGGTGTTTAATATGTGCCAAGCTCTGGGTTAGATACAGGGCAATCAGGCCCCACATGGGTCTCTCAATGCAAAGTAGGTGGGAGAACAGACATTCAGTCCCCGTTTTACAAATGAGGGTCCTGAGGCAGCGAGAAGTGAAGTGACCGGCCCAAGGTCACACAGCAGAAAAGTGGCGGAGGCGGAATTAGAACCCAGATCCCCCTACTCCCAGGCCCCTGCTCTTCCCGCTAGGCCACTCTGCGTAGTCCACCAAATGAGCATGACCGGCCTTCGAGTCGTGTCTTCTCGTTGTAGCCGACTTGCTATGTGTCGAGCACCGTTCTAAGCGCTGGGATAGACACAAGTTAATCAGGTTGGACGCAGTCCCTGTCCCACATGGAGCTTCCGGACTTCATCCCCAGTTGACAGATGAGGTCACTGAGGCACAGAGAAGTGAAGCGACTTGCCCCAGGTCGCACAGCAGGGGAGCGGAGGAGCCGGGATTAGAACCCAGGTCCGCCTGACTCCCGGCCCTGCGGTCGAGTCCGTGCTGCTCCCCTGCCCGGGCGTCACCTCTTGAACCAGGGTTTTTGGTGGTAACTCAGTTGGCGATAACATCGTATGCGTGTATATTTATAACTGATATTTAGGGACGTATTATTGGCGGGTTCTATAACTGTAGACACCACTGCTTTCCACGACATACTGTTTTCTCAAGCCAAAATTTGCAGGGGTAACCCAGATCTAAAGTTCATCACCTTAGAATCATTAGTTAACCCTCTCCTCGTGGTAGGGGAAAAAAATATATCAGGTAGATAAGCGGGGAGGCGGAGAAGAGAAGAGCATTGGTCTTTCTCGGGGAAGGGAGGGCTGTTTTGGGAAAACCGCGACGGAATATTTTCTCAGCCCCATTTGGCACTAGAGAATAATAATAATGACAGTGGTATTTGTTAAGCGCTCACTCTGTGCTAGGCACTGTACTAAACGCCAGAGTAGATACAAGGTAATCGCTGACGATTTTGACACCTGTCTACATGTTTTGTTTCGATCTGTCTCCCCCCTTCTAGGCTGTGAGCCTGTTGTTGGGTAGGGACCGTCTCTATATGTTGCCAGCTTGTACTTCCCAAGCGCTTAGTACAGTGCTCTGCACACAGTAAGCGCTCAATAAATACGATTGAATGAATGATTGGACACAGTCCCTGTCCCACGTAGGGCTCACGGTCTCAACCCCCATTTTACGGGTCAGGTAACTGAGGTGCAGAGAAGTAAAGCGAACCTGCAGGTCCACTATTTCCATTAGAAGTGTTTGTCACGGTTGAGTATTTATCGATTGCCCAGAAGATCTTTAGCATTGCAGTAGGTTAGGACTGCCCAGTCTATGTACCTGTTCTGGAATAATCATGTTCTCTGACCTCAAGGAGCCTCCGGTCGGAGGGAGGGGGCACAACAAACAGGAGAGAGAAGAGAAATGTAAAAGCAATGAAAATAAGAATTTGTGTAGTTCACGAATGTGTTAGCTTTGTAGGGAAAGTGGAGTAGGGAGTTGGAGAAGAGTTCCCGCAAGGAGGCTGGACTTGAACTAAGAGAGGAATGGCATAGAGTGCGGCAAACAGGTAGCACTATGACGGCCTGGGAGTAGTCTACTACACTTACTGTGTGCCGAGCGCTGTACTAAGCCCTGGGAAAGAATATGCACTGGGGTCCCTTTCTCCGAGGGCTGCTCACACTCCAAATGGTACAGGGAAGTTTTTCTGCAATTAAAGGAATAGCCTAGGTATAGGTTTGGAAGGAGCGAAAATCAAATCAGTCGTATTAATTGAGCGCTTACTGTGGGCAGAGCACTGTACTAAGCACCGGGGACAGTACAACATAACAGACTCGGTAGACACATTCCTCACCGAGGAATGTGGAAGAACGCTTAGTTGGAATGGAGAACCCAGAGTGGGATAGAAAATAAGACGGAAGCTACGGCTAATCGGCGGAGAGCTTTGCAGACTTCTTTTTTTTTTTTTTAAATGGTCTTTGTTAAGCACTTACTATGTGCCAGGCACTGTACTAAATGCTGCGGTAGATATAAGTTAGTCAGGGCAGACACAGACCTCCTTCAGCAGCCGGTCTTTGATCCTCAGGTAGATTGGGAGACCCTGGAGGGCGGCAGGCCAAGAAGGGTGGGTTTAAGGGGCAGGGTTGAGGTTTTAGAAGCAGTCTAAAATATTTTGGAGGCAAAGCCTGAATCAATCGGTCGTACTGAGTGCTTACTATGTGCAGAGCACTGTTGTAAGCGTTTGGGAGACTACAGTACAGCAGAGGAGTTGGAGGACATGTTCCCCTCCCACGACTAGCTGACAGTCTAGAATGGGAGACAGATTTGTTGTCCATCTCCCCCTTCTAGACTGTGAGCCCGTTGTTGGGTAGGGACCGTCTCTGTATGTTGCCGACTTGTACTTCCCAAGCGCTTAGTACAGTGCTGTGTACACAGTAAGCGCTCAATAAATACGATTGAATGAATGACTGAAATGAATTACAGATATTTGTCTGCTTTGTGACCTTGCGTAAGTCACTTTACTTCTCTGTGCCTCAGTGACCTTATCTGTAAAAGGGGGATCTAGACTGTGAACCCCATGTGGGACAGGGACCTTGTCCAACCTGATTCACTCGTATCCATCCCAGTGCTTAGTACAGTACCCGACACATAGAAAACACTTAACAAATGCCGCAATTATTATTATTAGTGCTGTGGGGATGAGGGAGGGGTGAATGAAGGGCGCAAATCTAATGCAAAGGTGACGCAGAAGGGAGTGGGAGAAGAGGAAATGAGGTCTTAGTTGCAGGAAGATCTCAAGAGTAGGAGAGCAACAAGAACCCCCTGGGGGGTGAGGAGACGGAAGTCTGGACAGGGAAGACAGACAGTTGGGGTGAAGATGTTAAGGTCCCGTGGACTTGGGATTGTCGAACTGCAGCTTTCCTGTATTCCCTCTGACCAGTTCTCCCTCTTCTTCCTTTCCTTACTCCCCAGCAACTGACAAATTGTAGCTCAGAGTGATTTCCCCGGGGGTTTCGTCCCCGGGCCCTGTCGACGATTCCAAAGTAAATGAATGTAGATTCATTATATTTTTCTGCTGGTGTGGATCACTTCCATTTTGAAGTTTTTCCTCTCTCAATCAATTCATCATGCTAATTGTTAGATAATGCGATGCCCCAGAGGGCCCAAACCCCCTATATTCCTTTATTAGAGCAAACCTTTCTTCCTGAAAACATTTTTCTCTCAACCACATCTTTATTAAAAACACAAATACCATTTTTACTGGCGGGTGTACGACCGGCGAATTTGGACCTTGTTTCCATCCTGGAGAAAGCGGAGAACCTTCCGAGAGTTCAGGGGCTGAGTGAGCAGGGAGAAGTTTTTTGGACCATAAGTTCGTCATTGGTATCGCATTGACTTCGGGAGGAGGGTTTGCAAGATGGCAGGTCCTTGAGAAGGAACATGGCCCGGCTCCTCAGTCGACGGTTCCGGCGAAATTCTCGTGGCGATAACTTGAGGATTTCATCCATCGTGTGTCGGCGGAAGCTTGGAAACAAAAGGGAAAGCAGCTTTATAATAACTCACGGAGCAGATTCCATTTGCAAGGAGGAAATTTATGGCTCACTTGTTTCCTAAATGTGTATTAGCTCAGAAGGAATTAACACTGGGAGACCTGTTATATTTGAACTGCTTATAGCCAGCCACATATTGTGTGGTAGTATTTAAAATTTATCTGACCGGAGGAGAGAGAATGAGAACAAGGGTTTCTGGAGAGGAGGGCTAATTCTTGCCACCTCTCTGTTTAAGGGCAGAATTTATTGGCTCACTAAGGGCAAAGAGAGGTATTGAGTAGAGGTCGGGAGAAGGAAGCAGTCAGGGACACAGTGAATATTTTGTTTTCCAAAGGTGTGTTTTTATACCTTGGTGAGCACAGGCCACACTGACTTCGCTGCTTCTTTTTTTTGGGAAGCTCTTCTTTGCTGTAATTCTCTTCTGTCGGATTTTGGTTTGTTTCTTTCTTAAGCCCTACATTCTACCAGATTTCTGCGTTTAAGTTTTAATCGGCTGGCCTATCCGCTTTATTACATGAAGGAATTTCAGTCATAAGGGCAAGGATGATCTTGTAGGAGAAAATAATCATGACCCGTAGGTCCTGGCTGTGCGATGTATGGGTGGCTCTCTTCCGGGTCTTTTATTAAGGAAAAATCATAATGTGATAAAGACCACATTGTTGTCTTGGAGGCGATTTTTTTTTTTCCTCCAACCTGTTTAGCAGGCTGGTTTTTTTTTTATGGTGGGGGAGGGCAGAAGACCTAAAAAAAAAAAAACCCAAGAAAAAGCAGTTGTTATGGTGATATTAGCACTAAATAACAAAATCACTGTAAGTGGGGACCTCAGATACAGCCAGTCAAGCAGCACTGAAGTGGTTTGCCACAACACAGCTCAACTGGGCCAGATGAGGGGAAAATGGCTGTTGGCAAGGTATCCAAGCACTTGCGGTACAATTACTACTACTAATAATGGTGGTATTTAAAGCGCTTACTTTGTACAAGGCGCTGGGGTGGATGCAAGCAAATCAGGTAGTCCCAGGTAGGGCTCAGGGTCTTATTCTCTGTTTTACAGATGAGGGACCTGAGGAACAGAGAAGTAAAGCGACTTGCCCAAGGTCACACAGCAGACAAGTGGCAGAGCTAGGATTAGACTGGGCCCATGTTCTATCCAATAGGCCACGCTTCTTCTCCTACAGTTAATTCATGTGGGGCAACTTCAGGCAAGGTATGGGGAAGGAGCTCTGTAAATATACCCTGAGTAGTCAGACGTATTTATTGAGTGCCTACTGTGTGTAGAGCACTCTACTAAGCGCTTGGGAGAGTACAGTACAGAACAGTACAGCAATAAACAGAAACATTCCCTGCCCAAAATGAGCTTGCAGTCTAGAGTGGCTGTGGGGGAAACAGCCTTGGAACATGTTTTACATGTATATAAGCTCCCTGTGGGTGGGGAATTGTTGATTGTCATATCAAACGTTCACAAGTGCTTAGTACAGTGCTCTCTGCCCACAGAAAGCGCTCAATAAATATGACTGAATGAATGATTGATTGAATAATTAGAAAATCAACCCGGCGCACAGCAGTCAGCAATGAAGTGACTCTTCGAAGCAAAGACTTTGCCTTCAAAGGTGAGGAGGAAAAGTGGCGAAAAGCACCAGGAGATGCAAATAAATGCCCGCAGCTGCAGGTCAAAGCCATGCCCTCATGTGTGGTGTGGAGTGGACTTAGTCATGCACCGGTCTTTTCGTCAGACCCATGGAGTCACCCCTGTTGGCGCTGTCCGTTGAATACTGAGGATGAGGAGCATGTTCTTTTTATGTTGCACCTGTCATACCTCTTGCTTAGACTTTTCCTCACCACCCTTTTACACCCGTCGTAATAAAGGAGAGCGTGGAGCTCAGTACCAACACTCAGTGGGTGCTCAGTAGACATTCCTTGGGTGACACACAGATAAAGGCTAGTGGTCTTTAGGGAAGTGTTTTCCCTCCTACTCTTAGCAGAATGCCACCTCCGTAAAGCTAAGACCGGAGGTCCGTGTTGATAGTATTTGTCGAGTCCCTGCAGCTCGTGGAACACTCTACTAGGTGTTCAGGGACCCAAAACACACGATCTCTGCCCTCGAGCTGGACTTCTAATAAGCGAGACGATAGACGTAAATTGATGAATATACCACAGCTCAAACGGAGGAAATACAATACAGTACAGATACACACGAATAAGCAAATGGATAAGTACTTGGATGCTAAAGTGGTTTGTGGAGTGGCAGGTTTAATTGTTAGCTATAAATCTGTTGTTTTTTTTAATGTGTGGCTCCATAATCAGCTAGACATACATGCCACCTAAAATGGTCACCAAGGATTTTTATTGCTTATCGGAAAGAGTTCCTTTTCCCTGGAGGGTGTAATTGTTTTAAAAGCGCCTCCAACACATCTAGCCTTTGGGTGAACCTGAGATACCTTTGAAGAGTAATCCCAGAGTCATGAGTGTTTCAGCTATTCCAAATCCCTCCACCCCCTTTTCTGAGCAGGAGAATCGGAAAATATCGCGGTTCCTTGGTGCCATTGATAGGTTCAGGGAAAAATGGTCGAACCATGCTGTCATTTGGTAGTTTCTTTCATCTTTTGAAGCAGAGTGAGGCTGTTGAATAGTACTAGAAGCTTGAAGTCACCTCCTTTCCCTTCAGTAGCTTCACGAGGTCAGACTGACCACAACCTTTTTTTTCCTTGGGGGTATTGGCACGTGGGCATCACATCTTTCCTAGAATCCTGAGACTCTGCCACCTCCTCCTCAGATGAGACATGCCACCTTGCACTTAAACACCATCAACTTCTAGTTGTGTGACAGTGGAGGACGGGGATTTTAAAAACCAAAAAAAACAAAAAGAGGCCTAGTTTTTAAACTAATCACAGAGAATCCCCAAGTGCTTTTTTTTTTTTTTAAATTTCAAGCCCTTCAACCTTCCAAATCTGATTGAAACTAGACTGTAAGGTCATTGTAGGCTGGGAAGGTATGTACCAACTCTGTGAAGGTCGTATAATAATAATAATAATAATAATAATAATGATGATGGTATTTGTTAAGCGCTTACATGTGCAAAGCACTGTTCTAAGTGCTGGAGGGCTGCAAGGTGATCAGATTGTTCCACGTGGGGCTCACAGTCTTAATCCCCATTTTACAGATGAGGGAACTGAGGCCCAGAGAAGTGAAGTGACTTGCCCAAAGTCACACAGCTGACAATTGGCAGAGCTGAGATTTGAACCCATGACCTCTGACTCCAAAGCCCAGGCTCTTTCCACTGAGCCATGCTGCTTCTCTGTATCGACTTCTCTGTATCAGTGTAAACCCCTGAATTCAGGTAAACTCACACGCGTCAGTAATAATCATAATAGTGATGATACTTCAGTCATCTATTGAGCACTTACTCTTTGCAAGCACCGTACTAAATGCTTGGAAGAGAACAGTGTAACAATAAACAGACGCATTCCCTGCCCACGACGAGCTTGTTAAGGGCTTAGTATGTGCCAAGCACTGTTCTCAACGCTGGGGTATATGGAAATTAATCAGGTTGGACGTGGTCCCTGTACCACACGGAGCTGTGAGTCTAAGTAGGAGGGAGCATGGTGGGACACACGAACCGTTAACTTTACGGGATGCGCCCACCTGTACAGTAGCCACGGAACCACCATTCACTTCAGAACGACCTCAAGTCAGATCAGCGCTTAGAACAATGCTTTGCACATAGTAAGCGCTTAATAAATGCCTTTATTATTATTATTATAATGCGCAGGACCTGAGACAGCTAGTGAAACGCATCTCGAAAGCTCCGGAGGAAGCCTCACAGGGGATTTGCCCAGTATATCATAACACGTTGTTTTTCGGGAAAGACTGTGTTCCATGAACCACTCTGGCTTACTCATTGAGCCAAACCTCTTTGGGTGAATCTGAAGAGTTAGTACTGTAAGAACAGGTGACCTTCGTGTCTGGGGCTGACCTTAAGTAGCAAGGAAGGGACCGTCTTCCAGCACTTAGTGCCTGGAACATAGTAAGTACTTAACAAATACCATAATTAGTATTATTTTTGACCACACGCCCGTAGAAATGAAGGCTCACCAACTCCTTAAGGGGAGAGGATCGTCTCCCCCTCGTCCCCCTCTCCATCCCCCCCATCTTACCTCCTTCCCTTCCCCACAGCACCTGTATATATGTTTGTACATATTTATTACTCTATTTATTTTACTTGTACATATCTATCCTATTTATTTTATTTTGTTAGTATGTTTGGTTTTGTTCTCTGTCTCCCCCTTTTAGACTGTGAGCCCACTGTTGGGTAGGGACTGTCTCTATATGTTGCCAATTTGTACTTCCCAAGCGCTTAGTACAGTGCTCTGCACATAGTAAGCGCTCAATAAATACGATTGATTGATTGATTGATTGAATGAAGTTTAAGTTCGGAAAGGCACCGGGTATAATGTGTCTGTCAGTTGTATTTATTGAGTGCTTACTGTGTGCAGAGCTCTGTACTAAGCGCTTGGGAGAGGCCAGTAGAGCGATGTAGCACACATTCCCTGCCCACCATAAGCTTACAATCTGGAAGGGTAGGCGGACGTTATTCTAAATAAATAAATTACAGTTATGTACATAAGTGCTGTAGGGCTGAGACGGGGAGGAATAAAAGGAGCAAGTCAGGATGACGCAGAGGGGAGTTAAAAGAGGGCTTAGTCGGGGAAGGCCTCTTGGAGGAGATGGGCCTTCAGTAAGGCTTTGAAGGCTTCTCATTTTCAGGCTTCAGGTCTCAGGCTTCTTATTTTCTACTTTGGCCTTTGTCATAGGCCACACTCTCCCCAGATGGCTCGGAAGCAGTCTCAATCCAGAGAATTGCTAGTCGAGGCAAACTGGAGTCTTGATGGGACATAGAACACCGGGGAAGCCTCCTGACAAGGGCAGGCCCGCCTGGCTTCCTGACTCTACTCTTCCCCCTCTGCCCCGGGCCCGTTGCCCGAAGAGGTACCTGGCTGGTTAGCTTTCTGGGAGATGCCTAGGGGTGTGACGCAGTCAGTGACTCAGTAGCATTTCAATCGATCGATCGGTGTACCTGGGAGAGAACGGCAGCCCTAGTAACGATCATCCCGCCCCTCACTGAGTTCGTCATTCAGGGATTCACGGAGCTGAAGGTGTTATAAATGATGTCAGCCCAATCATTTTGGAGGATTCTCTCCTGCCTGGGCGCGCCTTGTCTAAGTGGCAGGGACACTAATCAAGCGTATTTATGGAATGCATACTGTGTGCAGAGCTAGGGAGAGTGCAGTACAACAGAATTAGCAGGCACGTTCTCTGCCCATAATGAGTTTATGGTCTAGAGGAGCTAGAAGAAAGGTGGTGCCTGAGACTTCCCATGGTGTCTCTTCACCTACTTCATCTACTGAGAAGCAGTGTGGCTCAGTGAAAAGAGGCCAGGCTTTGGAGTCAGAGGTCACGGGTTCAAATCCCAGCTCTGCCAATTGTCAGCTGTGTGACTTTAGGCAAGTCACTTCACTTCTCTGGGCCTCAGTTACCTCATCTGGAAAATGAGGATTAAGACTGTGAGCCCCCTGTGGGACAACCTGATCGCCTTGTAACCTCCCCAGCACTTAGAACAGTGCTTTGCACATAGTAAGCACTTAATAAAAATGCCGTCATTATTATCTACTTCACCACCTGGCCAAAGGGACCCAGGTTTCTTGAAGATTCAGGTTTCTCGGGGCCAGAAAACCGAGGATCTTCTGAACCTCAGGTACCAGAAGTCTTTGTTTATGAACAGTATCTTCGTTCCCAGGTAGATTAGTTACGTACTGTCAAAGTGATGCTAATATGAATCGTGCCACTGTGTAACTTCTGCAAAATGTAAGCACCAGTTTTAGTAGGAGTACAAGCCTGGAAGACGAGGGACCTAATCCCAGCTCTGACCCTTGCTTGCTGTGTGACCTTGGGCAAGGCACTTAACTTCTCTGGGCCTCAGTTTCCTCATCTATAAAATGGGGATTCAGTACCTGGTCTCCTCCCCCCTTAGACTGTGAGCCCAATGAGTGATAGGGGCCGACCTTGTCCAACCTGATGAGCTCGTACCTACCCTAGTGCATAGAACAGTGCTTGGCATATAGTAAGTGCTTAAATGCCACTATTCTGTCTTCGAGAGCCCTCATCTCAACTGTTTTCACTTTCTAAATAAGCACCAGCAACTCAGCAAGTTTGTCAGTGTTTTCTGTTTATCCCGGGCTACTTCTGCTATATTAATTTGTTCTTAGCCTTTGCCTTGAAGGAAGATTTGGACAAGACTTGATAAAATGCTCCTTGGGCACACTTCCAAGGGAACTCTTAGTCATGTGGAGTCAAAGAAAGCACCGCTCAAGCACCTAGTGTGTTTTTTTGGTGGAGAGGAGCAACCCGATGCCTTTGACGGTGTCCTTTGCAGCCTGAGAAGAGCACTTGGCTGCAGAATGGAGAGGTGCCAATTCAGGAAGAAGCGGGATGCCACCCGTCATTTTCCAATAACCACTCTTACCCTCTTTGGAAGCCTAATAAGTGGGCTTTAGGTCGACTTGCTTTTTGGACGGTTTGATATCCCTTTTCTTTTTGGAATTTAAGCACTTACTACACACTGTTGTATGAGTTAATTAGGTTGGACGCAGTCCCTGTCCCGGTCCCGGTCCCGCATGGGGCTCACAGCTCACAGTAGGAGGGAGAACAGGTATCGATTCCCTTCCTTGGTTTACAGCGGAGAAAACGGAGGCCCAGAGAAGTGAAGCGACTTGCCCAAGGTCACACAGCAACAAATTGGCAGAGCCGGGGTTAGAACCCATGTCCTTCAGCGCCCAGGCTCTGTCCACTAGGCCAAGCTGCTTTTCTCGTTGGATTTCAAGTTCCAGGAGGGCAGGGACCGTGCTGGGGTTTCTTGGTTAATCCTTTCAGGGCCGGGGAGGGGGCCTCTCACGGTGATCACGCTTGTAGACGTAGGGCATTTTTCAAAGAAACTTTTCCCGCGAGGACTCTGCAGCGTAAGGGAGCAGTAGAGGGGATACTAAAGGAAGCACCAGGCCCGCTGCCGAGTGAAGAGAGTGGTAAGGGGAGTGGGAATACTTCAGGGAGAGGGAATACTTCAGGGAGAGAGGAAAGGATTGTTCCCTCTCAGCTCCCAGAAAAAAAGGAAAAAAAAAAAAGAAAAACGGCCCAAATAAAGGCATTGATTGGGCAAAGGGGAGCCCTCCAGAGACCACAAATGTAATAATAATAATAATTTTGGTATTTATTAAGCGCTTACTCTGTGCCAAGAAGCAAGTGCTGGGATGCAACCCTTCCACTTCTCTAGACCCTAAGCTCATTGTGGGCAGGGGATGTGTCAGTTTATTGTTGTATTGTACTCTCCCCAGGGCTTAGTACGGTGCTCTGCACACAGTAAGCGCTCTATAAATGCGAGTGACTGACTGACTAGGGCAGATTGTCTCTCTTGATGAGTCAGTTTTGGGGGTGGGGGAGGAGAGACCCTTCCCACTTGTGTGATCTGCAGGGGAGGGGGAGGGCCTTGTCCCAGGGTTCCTCTTGAGCTGGTGGGCCCAGTAGGGGATGGAAGGGGATGGAGTTATTTGCTCCCCACCTCACAATAATAATGGCATTTATTAAGCGCTTACTATGTGCAAAGCCCTGTTCTAAGTGCTGGGGAGGTTACAAGTTGCTCAGGTTATCCCACCGGGGGGGTTCACAGTCTTCATCCCCATTTTCCAGATGAGGTAACTGAGGCCCCGAGAAGTTAAGTAACTTGCCCAAAGTCACACAGCTGACAATTGGCGGAGCTGGGATTTGAACCCATGACCTCTGACTCCAAAGCCCGGGCTCTTTCCCCTGAGCCATGCTGCTTCTCAATAACTGGAACTTGCTCTTCACACTTGCTTGTCAGGCCGGGTATCTAGGGGAGGGAAGAAGCGTAGTTGGCTGTGATTTGGGAGAGAAGCTGAAGCGGTGTGGAGATAAATTTTACTTTTATTATTGAGGCAGGAGGGTGTAAACTCGGGTCACTCCATGGTCATCATCAGCGGCATTCATCAAGCGCTTGTCGTGCGCAGGGCCACATATTACAGTGCCACAGAGTGTAAGCTCGTTATGGGCAGGGAATATGTTACATTGCCATGTTGTCCCCTCCCAAGCGCTTAGTACGGTTCCCTGCACATAGTAAGGGCGCGATAAATGCTTTCGATTGAGTTGGTAGACGTGTTCCCTGCGCACAGTGAGCTTACAGTCTGGAGAAGGGAGAATGTGTGACCATAACCCTGTAAAGGTTCCTGTCCCCTTTGGCCCTTTTGTCCAGAGGGTTTGCAGTCAGTCAATCAGTCAGTGACATTTATTGAGCACCTGCTCTCGCCAGAGCACCGTACTAAGCGCGTGGATTCCTGGAGAAGGCACGTAGAGACCTTTCTGGATGGGGTGGGTCCCGGGGGGAATCATTGCTTCTCAAACAGCAGAGTAAAGTGAGGCTGTTGAAAGGAGAAAGAGTTTCAGCTAGGGGTGGAGCTTCGGTACCTTGCAAGAAATAATAATAATTATGGTATTTGTTAAGCTCTTACTATGTGCCAGACACTGTATTAAGCGTTTGGGTGGGCATAAGCAAATTAGGTCAGACACGATCCCAGTGGGGCTTAGAGTCTTAATCCCCATTTTATAGATGAGGTAACTGCGGCACGGAGAGGGAAGTGACTTGCCCAAGGTCACACAGCAGACCAGTGTGTGCTGTATTAGAAACCATGACCTGTCTCCCAGGCCAGTGCTCTATCCATTCATTCATTCAATCATATTTATTGAGCACTTACTCTGTGCAGAGCACTGTACTAAGCGCTTGGGAAGTCCAAGTTGGCAACATATAGAGACGGTCCCTACCCAACAGCAGGCTCACAGTCTAGAAGGGGGACCATCATCATCACCCAGGGGCAGGAATGAGGAGTTTCTCGCAAAGGAAGAACAGTATCCCTCTGCCAGGTGTGGATTATAACCCTCCACTGCAGTGATAGACGATAACAATAAAGAGAACTCCAATTATAATCACAATAATCAGGGCAAATGACACCCCTGACGTGTTCAGAATGACTGCGTCACCTTGGAAGCAGCAGCAGGGCCAATTCCGTGCTGGTGGTGCCCATGGCTGGCGCTGAAAGGTGGGCTGTGAGCCAGACTGCCCGCCACATCGCCCCTGCAATTCGATGACGGGAGAGGAGGACGGGGTCCCGTCGCGTACGACTCTGAACGCAACCTTCCAACGCTCCCGCTGGCCAGGTGACCCGTGGTGGGGTGGCAGGAGACGGTCCAACCCTGCATTGACGATGGCATCCGCCTCCAGCTGGGTGATGGCACCTCGAAGGAGAGAGATTTTCTCGTTCAGGTGCTTGTCCTCCTTGTGCTTGGGCTCTTCCGCCTTGGCCTGCACCCCTTTTGCAGTCTCTTTCCAGGTGGGGATTTTCTTCAGTCCGATCAAATCCCGGCAGAAATAGTGCTCCTCCCGCTGTTTGTCACTCAGGCCTTTCAGGAAAGATTTGGCCCCCTTCCAGTCGGTGGAGGTGGTCAGGTCCACTTTGGCCGCCATGGCCACAGGCCGCCCCCGGGGAGGGGGCCCCAAAGGGGGCACCGCGGGGGTCAGCGGCGGGGTCAGCGGTGGGGTCAGCCTCGGGAGCAGCCGGGCCCAGGGAGCGGACCCTCGGCTCAGCAGGGACGTCGGGGGCGGGGGTCTCTCTGTCTGTCTGGGTCTCTGTCTATCTGTGTGTCTCTCCGGGCCAGGGGGCTGTGACGGATCCAGACCACAATGACCCCCGAAAACCGCCCCTAAAGCACACACACAGAACGACCCCCCCACCCCCACCCCCGGGAATGGTGGAATTGGGAGTTAGGGGCCCCGCACTAGCTGGAATGACCCCAGCCCCTCCCCTTGGCCCGCCCCTTTCTCCTCCTCCACCTGTCCCTCCTCCTCCTTCCCCTGTCCCTCCTCCTATCCCTCCTCCTCCTCCTGTCCCTCCTCCTTCTGTCCTCCTCCTCCTTCCCCTGTCCCTCCTCCTCCTCTTCCTGCTCCTCTCCTCCTCCTATCCCTCCTCCTCTTTCCCCTGTCCCTCCTCCTGCTCTTCCTGCTCCTCTCTTCCTCCTATCCCTCCTCCTCCTTCTCCTGTCCCTCCTCCTATCCCTCCTCCTGTCCCTCCTCCTCCTCTTCCTGCTCCTCTCCTCCTCCTATCCCTCCTCCTCTTTCCCCTGTCCCTCCTCCTATCCCTCCTCCTGTCCCTCCTCCTTCTGTCCCTCCTCCAGTCCCTCCTCCTCCTCCTCTTCCTGCTCCTCTCCTCCTCCTATCCCTCCTCCTCCTTCCCTGTCCCTCCTCCTATCTCTCCTCCTCCTTCTCCTCCTCCTGTCCCTCCTCCTCCTTACTATGTGCAGAGTACTGGACTAAGTGCTTGGGAAGTACAAGTTGGCAACATATAGGGACGGTCCCTACCCAGCGGCAGGCTCACAGTGTAGAAGAGGGTCACACAACATTCATTCATTCAGTCGTATTTATTGAGCGCTTACTGTATGCAGAGCACTGTACTAAGCGCTTGGGAAGTACAAGTTGGCAACATATAGAGACGGTCCCTACCCAGCAGCGGGCTCATGGTCTAGAAGGGGTATCCACTACACCTTGCCGAAAGTCTTGCTGTTCCTTCCTCTCTGTCCCCAGCAGTTCTAGGGGCTCGAGCACTGTTAAACTAGAGGAACACAGAGGAGACCGTCTCCATCAAATCATCCATGCCTTTTGGATCTTAGAAGTCTACCTATCTATGTAATTGGCCTTCATATATCTGTGTGTGTGTGTGTCTCTGTAAAAATCCAATACAGGACTCTGGACCCCGGCCAGCTTGTGGACACACTAAGGCCGTCGCTTCTGCTTTTTGGCGTTAATAATAATGAATGATGATGGCATTTGTTAAGCACTTACTATGTGCAAAGCACTGTTCCAAGCACTGGGGAGGATGTGAGCCCGCTGTTGGGTAGGGACCGTCTCTGTATGTTACCAACTTGTACTTCCCAAGTGCTTACTTTGTACAGTGCTCTGCACACAGTAAGTGCTCAATAAATATGATTGAATGAATGAATACAAGGTAATCAGGTTGTCCCACGTGGCGTTCAGTGTTTGCAGCGATTTAAGCCGTCGAAGTCTTTGCCTCCCTGTCTCTCGCTCCATTCGAAAGCCTTGCGCCTTTCTTGATTGCAGTTCACTCATTCATTCGACCGTATTGATTGAGCACGTACTAGGTGCAAAGCACTGTACTGAGCACCTGGGAGAGTACACCGTAACAACATCAGCATTCCCTGCTCACAACGAGCTTACAGCCTAGAGGGGGAGGCACGTTAATGTAAATATATCAATAAATCAATGACAGATATGTATATTAGTGCTGAGGGGCTGCGGGGAGCGGGGAGGAATCAGGAGAGCGGGTCAGGGCAACGCAGAAGGGACGGGAAAGGAGGAAAGGAGAGCGTAATCGAGGAAGACCTTGCAGGAGTGTGTCGTCGACTCCCAGTTTACTTGTGGGTTGCGGTGTTTTGGCTGAGACTGTGTTTTACCATCTCCTTATCTCCTGTGATACCCCCTCCTTTGGATAAGTACTTGTATCAAATCCCCTTAATGGCCTTTGGCTAATCGGATCACGCCGTCAAGATGCAGGTGGCATTTGTGAATTCTTTCAATCCCGTTAGGTTTGTTTTGCTCGGTTAGCGGGTCTCCATAAATACCGCTGTTGGAGGAAAGATGAGAAGAGGAGGAGAGAAACAGGCCCAGTTGGTCACTCGTATTTATGGAGCGCTTACTGCGTGCAGAGCACTGTACTAAGCGCTTGGGAGAGAAGCAGAGTGGCTCAGTGGAAAGAGCCCGGGCTGTGGAGTCCGAGGTCAGGGGTTCAAATTCCGGCTCTGCCACTTGCCAGCTGTGTGACTTTGGGCAAGTCACTTCACTTCTCTGGACCTCAGTTCCCTCATCTGTAAAATGGGGATGAAGACTGTGAGCCCCCCGTGGGACAACCTGAGCATCTTGTAACCTCCCCAAGCGCTTAGAACAGTGCTTTGCACACAGTAAGCATTTGATAAATGCTATCATTATTATTACAGGGTGACCACATTTTACATTGTTAGAAGAGGTCTTTTGAGAGGGGGACATATGCTGGGAAATGGAGGTTGTTTTACAGGTGCGCAGTTATCTCCGGGACTTAGAGACGCATGGCCTAATAATAATAATGATGACATTTGTTAAGCGCTTACTATGTGCAAAGCACTGTTCCAAGCGCTGGGGAAGGGAAACAAGGTAATGAGATTGTCCCATGTGGGGCTCACAGTCTTCATCCCCATTTTCCAGATGAGGTAACTGAGGCTCAGAGAAGTTAAGTGACTTGCCCAAGGTCACACAGCAGACTTGTGGCGGAGCACAAGTCCGCCTAGTGGATATCCGCCTAGTGGATAGAGCACGGGCCTGGGATTCAGAAGGTCATGGGTTCTAATCCTGGCTCTGCCACTTGTCTGCTGCCTGACCTTGGGCAAGTCACTTCACTTCTCTCGGCCTCAGTTTCCTCATCTGTAAAAGGAACAGGGACTTTCTGGGACAGGGACTTAGTCCAGCCTGGTGATCTTGTATCTACCCTGGCACTTAGTACAACGCCTGGCACATAGTAAGTACCTAACAAATACCATAAGTA
This sequence comes from Tachyglossus aculeatus, assembly GCF_015852505.1. Taxonomy (NCBI): domain Eukaryota; kingdom Metazoa; phylum Chordata; class Mammalia; order Monotremata; family Tachyglossidae; genus Tachyglossus; species Tachyglossus aculeatus. Next base: position 47,423,587 of record NC_052075.1, on the reverse strand, counting down.
TTTTTATTCCAGGACTGTCACTGTTGGTTGTCTGGACGGCCAGCTCCCGCTTCGGTGCGGTTCGGCCCCTTCCTGGACGGAACGGTCCAGGGCCGGGCCTGGGCAGAGTTGGGGTTGGAGAAGGATGGGGGTTTTCCAAGTCTGGAAGCGGGTGGAGACAGGCACATTTTCCTGACAGGTTTGCACATCTGGCTGCTCTGGAGAAACATAACAGCCAGGTAATGTTAGCAACTGGGAAAGTTCTCGTCAAAGAAGCAGTCAATCCCTGGTATTTATGGAGCGCCTACTCTCTGCAGAGCACTATACTAAGCGGTTGGGAAAGGACAATACAGCAGAGTTGGTAGAAATGTTCCCTACCCACTGTGAGCTTGAAGGCAGCAGATTATTTCAAAGAAACATCGAGAGGGGACGTGAGGAAAAAAGAACAAAGCGGGAGCTCACTTTTTTTTAGTAGTATCTGTTAAACTCCTAGTATGTGCTAGGCACTGTAGTAAGCACTGGGTAGACACAGGGTGATCACATTGGACACAGTCCCTGTCCCACATGGGGCTCACAGTCTTTGTCCCCATTTTACAGGTGGGATAACTGAGGCACATAGAAGTGAAGCGATTTGCCCGAAGTCACACAGCAGAGGCAGGATTAGAACCCGGGTCCTTCTGATTCCCAGGCCCGTGCTCTATCCACTAGACCACACTGCTTCTCCTGAGCATATCACCCTTTTTCTCCTTTGAGCAGCCAGATGGGGTTTGGAAGCGGGGGCTTAGGAGGGAAGAGGAAGAAAGGCGAAAGACACAAGTTTCTAACCGTATCTAATCCCGAAGCTCCGGAAGTCCAGATTTCGATACTGTAACTTTTCCATTGACCCAGGATACTCAGTTCCGCCTTCGAGAGGGTTTCACTGTGCTTTTTTTTTTTTTTTTCTTGGCCAGAATGTGGCTAGGAAATTCAGGGACCTTCTTCTAACAAAGCCAGCCTGTTTGGTCTCGGCGTGCTTATGGGCAAGCCTGCATAATGCCTGCCCACAGCATCCGAGCCGGGGAGTACTTCAGTGCCAGCGCTCACAAGAACGCCACTTTCACCTTGTAGAATTGGGTAGTCTTTGTCGAAGGAAAATTCACATTTTCACTGAATGTAGTGCACTGCACATTAAGAGCCTTTAATTTGGACCCCGAGGGGGACTTTGTTTTCATGGAGAGCCTTCGATAGCTCAGCTGGTAGAGCGGAGGACTGTAGTAGACGTACTTAGACATCCTTAGATCGCTGGTTCGATTCCAGCTCGAAGGACTTTTTGTTAGAGAAGCAGGTTGTTTCAGTGGAAAGATCACGGGCTTTGGAGTCAGAGGTCATGGGTTCGAATTCCTGGCTCCGCCACATGTCTGCTCTGTGACCTTGGGCAAGTCACTTCTCTGAGCGTCAGTCACCTCATCTGTAAAATGGGGATTAAGACTGGGAGCCCCACGTGGGACAACCTGATCACCTTGTATCCCCCCCAGCAGTGCTTTGCACAAAGTAAGCACTTAACAAATGCCATTATTATTATTATTATTATTATTATTATTATTATTATTATTATTTGGATCAGTACTTGATCTCTGCTTTCCTTGAGCAGTCAGAAAAGAGGCCAAAAGGCAAAACCAGAGTGGAATCTAACTTGAGGGGAACGAGACTCCAGTTAAACTCCAAGGGTCAGGAGCCGAAGTGGGGAGATACTTTAAGGTCTCTGGTGTCGCTGTGTGTTTGTTGTGTCTAATTGTTATTAATTGTGTTTAATCTGCCTTTATTGTTATATTGTACTCTCCCAAGAGCTTAGTGCAATGCTTTGCATACAGTAAGCGCTCAATAAATGTGAATGAATGAATGAAAGGGAGGCATCTGGCAACTAACTCTTATTTATTGAAGCAAACATTTGGTATTGCACTACATTTTTTCAAATCTTTCCCCCGTAGTCAAGTTAAAGATGTTCATTCCCTGGCCATAGAAGCCTAAACTCGGTCCCACATATAAGTACCCGTCGGTACACCTAAGGAACTTTAACAGTGCTGCATTAAAAAAAAAATAATAGTAATTCTTCCAAAACTCGTTGTTCACAAATTCAGACCGGAGTCCCTTTAGAATGTGCTGGTGATGATTCAGATTGTGGTCGATTAGGTGTTTTGGTAAACTAAGAAAGAAAGTAGTGACTATCATCATCATCATCAGTCGTATTTATTGAGCGCTTACTATCATAGTGACTATCAATTGTTGGGCTGACTCTAAGAAGACAGTAGCATATATTTATTGAACCCTTCCAAATCAGTACTTCTCGCCACAAGTAGCATTTAGTTTATAGCATAAGTTTTCTATCACCTCTACTGCGTCCAACCCAACTTGATATGCTAGCAGGTTAAAGAATAAACATGATTGAAAGGGAGGAACGAAAAGATCCTGAATTACTTTGTACTGACAATTTATTTCCTTCTGTAGTTCTTCATAGTGCAGGAGTGCAGTTGTATTTTCAGGGACTGTAAGCTCATGGTGGGCAGGGAATGTGTTTTATTGCTAGATTCTCTTAGCCCAAATGCCTAGTACAGTGCTGTGCGCATAGTCAGTGCTCAATAAATACTGTTGAATGAATGAAAGGGAAGCATTTAGCATCTAAATCTTATTTGTTTGAAGTAAATATTTGGTATTGCAGTACATTTTTTCAAATCTTTTCTCATAGTTACATTAAATATGATAAAGTACCCATATTCTGTGGTTGAATTTGGGGGAACCCTCTTTTCAGTGTAATTCGTTTGATAAAAATCAAAGATGCTGACAAGGCAAATGAGTGGTGGATTTTCTGTTTGAGCAATTGGTGGGTTTTCTTTGAACCCACAAAAAGTCACCTTATTTGGCTCACCTGTTGCTCTACATTTTACAAATAGTAAACACAAGAAAGCCAGTTTTTCCAAAATATTGTAAAGTTCTTTTTTGGGGTGGTTTTAATTGATTTCTCCCCAACTCTGGGCAAGAAGAGAGGTGCTCTGTTAAGGAGCTGGGTTCCAAGCTAGATAGGATTTTATCCATAATGTAGAAATGTCTTACAGTGTACGTTTAAGCTAAGAATAGCCGTAGAGCAGACTTTGGGGGGAACGAATAGTGTATTCTGGGTATTTAGTGCTCAAATAGATAACCTTTTGCAGTCTGCTTTTCCTGACATTTTAAAGTGAATTTTAGGGGTAGTTGTGGGAATTCTTCATTCGCGTTTTAACCCTAGAACACATTTTTGATATTTTGGTGGTTTTGATCAGCAATTGACTGGTCTGTGTTTGAAAAACCATTGCTTCTGACTTGGAGAGCTCTGAATCTTGTTCTGCAAGATATAAGTATCTATTAACTCAGTTGTACTCTCCGGAGC